>NC_043700.1:38120795-38136909 GCF_006229205.1 Suricata suricatta | reverse complement strand
CTTGGGTAAATCCCCAGCAATGCTATTGCTGGGTCATAAGGGAGTTCTATGGATAGTTTTTTGAGGAACCTCCACACTGTTTTCCAGAGCGGCTGCACCAGTTTACATTGCCACCAACAGTGTAAGAGGGTGCCCATCGAATTTGTGGCATTTGTAAAAACTGATTAGAATGGTGGAATATATAATGAATCCTAGGCAGGGAGGGAGGCATTTATGAATATATTGTTGGATAGTGAGAAAATGGGAGGATCCACTGGAAGCCATGATGAGATTAAAGAACTTTTCTGGCAGGGACACATAAATAAACTAGAAGAATATAGATAGTCTGGGAGCTTGATGTTGGCCTTCAAGATTTCAAAGGTGGTACAAATTGTCCAGAGTGTAACTATCAGAGGAAGTAACTGAAGTAGAAAGGAAAGAGCACATGAGACAAAGAGGTGAAGAAACTGAAATGTCAGGGAATAAGATGGCCTTTCCTAAGAATGTTGAAATTACAAAGAGTAAGAGGATTTGGAATGGAGAGAAAGATTGGGAACAAGTGAATGAAGCAGTGTGACTGGGAGATGACAGAGATGAGGAAGGTAGTGTGTCCAAGTCACATGAAAGTCAAAGGGTAAAGGCTTTGCAGGAAAACAATGGTCTGGATGTGGCAGAGGGAAGAAAGGAAGATATCCACCTTATCCCTGGGGTCCTGGTTATAGGGAATGTGGAGGGAAAAATAACCTTTGATGGCCATGGGAAAAGTGTCTTCAGAGAACCTCCATATTTCAGCAGAGAGGTTGTGACATGGAGAAGTTTTGGGAGGAAACAGAAGGTGGCCTGGGTCAGGCCAGGTCACATATGGACAATGTACAGTGAGAGCTTGGTGATGGATGTTGGGGATGCTGGGGCCTCTGGAGTGGTGAGGCATGGAGGTATATGCATAATGTGATAGGCCTGTGGGCCTCTAAGAGGAAAGGAGTTTGGTTCTGGTGGACTGGTGCCATATTCCTGCTCTGTTCTTCTTTGGATACCACACACAACTGCTCCCCACCTGCCTCTGAATCTTCATAACTCTTTAAACACACTTTGGATTCTCCCACCTCTGAACTCTGCCTTCCGTGCTCCTTCATGTGAGGTGCCCTATTTTAGCCCTCAATTGTCTTGAATGCTTGATACAAATGCCACACTTTCTGCAAAATTCTATAAGACATTTCCAACTAGAAACAACTGTTCCTACTTCTAAATTCATATAAGTGGAATGGGATGTGGAATTTGAAATCGAATGTTTTAAAACTATTTTTCACCTCCTCAACAGGAAACCTTTCTCTGTGCATTCTTGAGGAGTGTGATATATCTTAAAGAAAGGCCCTTGTGTTTCTGAAGCCCTCACATTTCCCTTCCAGGAAGGGAAACAAGTTTTGCGTTGCCCAGGGTCAGGGTTCCAGTTTGATGGATCAATGAGCCCCTGCCTAGGAAAAAACAGAGAATGAGACTTTGGTGAAGAAGAGCTAAGGACAATGTGATGGAAATGGCAGAGGGGGTTGAGATGCTGGGAGAAAGGGACAAGGTGGGATCCAGAAAGTTCAAATCCCTGCGTGCATCCTGGAGACCTTGGAAACCTGCTCTTAGAGGGTGCTAGGATGAGGGGAATAGGACAGGCATTGAAAGCCTGGAGCCTAGACTGAGTCCTGACTTACAGACCCTCCTGAGTTGGATCATTGCACCTTCTGTACCAGAGCCCTCACCTGTCAACCGCCCAGAGAGTTGGTAGTTTTGCTGCTTTCCATAGTCCTCAGCAGCTGAGCTAATAAAACATCCAGTAAGGTAGGTGGGATAGGTCCCATCCTCTTTACTTCACTCCTGAAGATTCTGAGGCATAACAGAGTGACAATGATATCCTTATGTTTACCTAAACAACCACTGGCAGGGAGGGAGCAAGAATCCAGGGTCCTCATGTTCTGGCATGGCTGCCATTTATTTTAGCTAAGCTATGCAGCTCCCCTGAATAAAAAGAATCAGGATATGTCAGAAAAGAAAAGCAGAACTGTGTGATTCTGTATTAAAATTATTTTATAAGAGAACTCTGTAAAATTTACTCCTTTTGTTTGTATAGACAAAAGGCTACTTAAAGGTAATCTGGTGGTACCTGGGTGGCTCAGTCAGTAAGCATCCAACTTTGGTTCAGGTCATGATCTCATAGTCCGTGGGTTCGAGCCCCACGTTGAGCTCTGTGCTGACAGCTCAGAGCCTAGAGCCTGCTTCAGATTCTGTGTCTCCCTCTCTCTCTGTCCCTCCCCAGCTCACTCTCTGTCTCTCTCTCTCTCTCTCAAAATAAAATAAAGACAGAAAAAAAAATAAAGGTAATCTGATATGAATACTGCAGTAGCAACAATGTGCAAATTGGAGTGAATGTGGACAGGATCTGTGACATACAAAATTAAAGCAATTATAGAATTAGGTTATGATTATTTATGGGATCATTTAATATACTATTTTCATGTTATATTTTCAATAGAGATGCTTAAGAAAACCTCAACTTTACGATAAGCTAACAACTAATAGCATTTGTTGAGTTGCTGTTAAAAAGAACCACAGATAAAAAATATTTTCACATCTTTGCTCCTGGAAGACAGGGAGAATGTTCTTTAGATCAGAGCGGTGTCAAAGGCTCTTCCACCATGGAGGCATTTCACTTGATATGCAAGAGACCCTGGGTATTAATTAGTTGGGGACTCTATGAATTGAACGTCACAAGTTGCAGCTGTCTTTTGTGACTTCATTAACTAAAATTCAATTGAGTAGGAACCAGGGAAGATTGTTAAGGAGCAAAGGTGGAGAAAATGGGAAGGAGGCTAAATGCATATATTAGCTCATAATACCACCATCAAATGCTATCCATTGCCAGTTTTTCCCTACTGAAGTCTCATTAGCCATCACATTGACACTTCCACCTGGCAACTCCTGAGCAAATTCTGATTAAAGCAGATGACATCTCAGGACTATCAGATGTAGGTACTCAAATTAGACTTGTTGCCAGAGACTACAAGGCCTGAGGGCCCAAGGCATCCTCATGCACCCCATGTTAGAGGCTTTCCCTGAGTCCAGCATGTAGGAGATGGTCAATAAAAGTGAAGACTGACTAAATTAATTCCTGCTATCAGAACGTGAGATACTGGTTACCTTTAGAGTATGTGGGTACAGCCTAGAAAGGAACAAGAAGGAATTTCTGTGTTGTCAGTCAGTTGTGTGAAAATCTACTAATGATATGTGTACTCTTCCATATATATATTATAATTCAATCAAAGGCAAAAGGAAGAAAGAAGAGAGGGAGGGAAGAAAAAAAGAAGGAAAGGAAGAAAGAAGGCAGACAGGGAAGACTGATTGTAAAACCAGAAGGAAGAGCTATTGTGTGCCATTATAACTTGTTCAGTAGGATATGACACCGCAATAGCTTTATTACAGGATGGTTAACTTGACTGTGGAGAGCAGTCTCAATGGGATGAGGCTGAGGCAAGGAAATGAGGAAAGAGTTAGTGGGTCTCAGTCTGGGTGGTGAGGGCTTAGAATAGATTGGTATCCAAAGTGATGATATCTGAGAGGGTAGTGGGGCCATTAGCTATAAAAGGAGCCAGTCTTGAGGTAAGCTAGTATATAAATGAACCAATAGGTAGCATATGCTATAGGCTGCTTTACATAAACTAATATTTAATATTGTGTTGTACAATATTAAAACTTGCTTTGTTTAAATGATAGTTATAATTTTTGTCATACCAGTTGGGCAGTGCCCAGGATAGCTCACTTATATGTGTTCAGCAACATGCTGGGGTCTGACCAGCCCCTATTCCCATCTGAGCCATTTGTCAGGAGGACCCAGTGAGGACTGACTCTAACACAGACCGACCAAATGATTGGCAGCATGAACCTTTTTTTGTTTTTGTTTTACTTTGGTTTGTTTTGGTTTTTAATACGTCATAATGATGTTCGTGTAAAATGAATAGCCTGTCAGATAAAACTACTAAATATTTTAGGACCTGTTTAAAAGATTAATTTAATGGCTGAATATTTGAGATTGAAGAAAATAGTGCTTTCCAAAGTGTATAATGAAAACTTTGAAGATTGGATTGAACAGATCACAGTTATCCTTTGGAAAAATAATGTGAAGAATATATTAACATAGGGTCCTTAGTAGAATTTAGATTTATGCAAATCTTCAATTTTCCATAATCCAAATTTAAAAAACTCGAGTGACACAAATTTGTTATCATGCAAACTAAACATTTTAGTGCATTTTTCTAGAATTTAACAGAATGTTGACATCTAAATTCACATTATGCACCTCATTTAATTTCTGCATGAGGAACCAACAGGCAGAAATAGATGAATTGCTGACATATTGACTTTTTTCCAACTCAGAAGAAAAAAGCAAAAGTTTGTGTCAGAGATAACGGAGAAGTTCATCTGATTCATTAGTTTGCATAAAACCATAATAATGCAAGTAAGTAATTTCTATACATGGTACTATTTTATTATTATTATTCAGCTTTGCTGTGATGTCAGTTATTGAAACATAATCTAATTTCATTTAGTTCTTTAAAGGCTTGGAAAGACTTAGCTGTAAGCTGGTTCTCTGCTCATTAGCATTGACCTCTATGGTTTGTTTATTTGGACTTTTTTTTTTTTGGCCTCCTGCCCTCAAGTTAACACCCCTTTGTTTCATAATCCATACTGTCATTGTACCCTCTTGACCCAGAAGAGAGGCAAATGAATGGAAGTATTGATGCCAACTTTACAGCTTCTGCAAACAGGCAAGAGGCCTGAATGCCTACTTACTTGTCCCTAATTTCTTTGGAAACAGAGAAGCGAGGAGGAGAAAGGAAGAATTAAACAGGTATTTGAGGCCTTCATGGACTCATCATTAAGCACCCCTCTAAATCATATAGTTAAACAGTGCATGGCATGCAAGAAGTACCTGTATAAATAACATTTATGTTGTTGTCTCTTATTATTTCTGAGTACCTCTATTTCAGTCTTGTACTTCATCCTGTGACATTATACAAAGGTGCTGTATCCTCAACTCCAACTCCCAACCAACTGAACAGCCTCTGTTCTCTTTAGAAAGACAGGAGAAGAGTCGGGTAAAATGATCAGCAACATGGGTGGTGCTATGTGAGGATGTGCAAAAGAGGGTAACGCTTCAGCCTGCGAACACCAATTAGCCTTATGTTCAAAATCTATCAAATCTGAGCAGCATGCATAAAATGAACATAGGCAGTGTCTAAATCAAGAAATACTCAAATGATAAATAGAATCTGAAGTTTTAAGCATTTGGAACAAATTTACTTTGTTTTTAAATTTTTAAAGTTTATTTATATATTTTAAGAGAGAGAGAGAGGGAGCAGGTAAGGGGCAGAGAGAGAGGGAGACAGAATCTCAAGCAGGCTCCATGATGTCAGGCCAGAGCCTGACATGGGGCTCAAACTCAGGAACCATGAGATCATGATCTGAGTCAAAATCAAGAGCCAGACACTTAACCAACTGAGCCACCCAGGTGCCCCTAATTTGTTTTTAACTTCTAAGAATATAACATGTATATTCATTGTGATTATCGATATATTTAGACTTGTTTATTCCATCATACTTTATTTTTGCTTTATGTTTTCTATGCCCCTTTTCCTTCCATCTCTGCCTTTAAATTTTTTTTAATTTTTAAAATATTTATTTATTTTTGAGAGAGAGACAGATGTGAGTGAAGGGGGCAGAGACAGAGGGAGACACAGACTCAAAGCAGGCTCCATGCTCTGAGCTGTCAGCACAAAGCCTGAAGCAGGACATGAACCCATGGACCATGAAATTATGATCAGAGCTGAAGTCAGACACTTAACCTAGTAAGCCACCCAAGTGTCCCTGCCTTTAAAAAAATTTTTAACAAGACTTTTATTCATTTGTTTTTCTTATCTTCGTTTTGCTTTTGGTTTAGAAACTAAAATATTCTATTACTATTTTTTCAATAATCTTTCTTAAGTAAACAAAGACTAATTTTAATCAATTATCTTCATCTTCTCCCAAACTACAAGAACTCTGGAATGCTTTATTTCATAATTAGAAATAATTTTTATCACAAATTACATGTTTTCTAATTTATTTGCTTACCATTTTTTCCTGCATCTCAGACCTTCTTTCTGGTATCATTTTTCCTCATTTTGACATAGATTCTTCAGAAGTTTCTTTTAGGAAAGATCTGCTGGTGACATATCTCCCAGGCTTGATTATCTGAAACGGTTGTTCATTCTTATTCTTAAAGCAACTTTTCTAAGTTTTCATTCAATTATTCATGACATTATTCTACATTTTCTTTTATTCTATATTGGGAAGTCACCTGTAGGTTTAAATGTCATACCTTTGTGAGTGATCTGGATTTTCTCTTTGAATGCTCATAAGATCTTCCCTTTGGTTATATTGCAATTCCACTATGATTTATCTAAGTGTAGTTTTATTTTTAATTATTCTGTTGGGTGAATCTTATCCATCAGAAACCCATTTTTCTCTTCAATTATTGCCTCTCTTTGATTTTTTCTATTCTTTACTTCTGGGACTCTGATTATAATTATGGTAGACTTCTCATTCTGGCCTCCATATGGTTCTATCTCTTTCCCGTATTTTCTATGTATTCTCTCATATATTCCCTCATCAGCTACTATTAATCCACTATTTCATCTCCTTCATTGAGTTTTTCATCTCAACAGTTATTTTTTTTTTCAATTTAAAGAGTTCTATTAGATTCTTTGGTGAATCTAGCTGTCATTTTGTCTCTTCATGAAATTTATAACCCCATCCTTTATTTTTATAAACAATTCATTTTAATTATATGTATTATTTCTCTAATAATTTAGAATATGATATCCTTGGGGGGTCTAAACCTGTTTCTTTCCTTTTTCTGAAACATGATAACTTGCTTACTTGTGTTTCCTTTTTTTGCAACATGATAGCTTGTTTACTGATCTTTTTGAACTCATACTTAAATCACAGAAATCATGTAGATTTCTTCAGCGAGAATTTCTGCCTGGTTTTGATACTACTGAAATGGGCACTATTTTAGCCCTCTCTGAGGATCCCCGGCTTATGTCAGAATGGCAGTTTTACCTTATCCACTTGGTTCTGGCCAGAGGCCTGAGCTCCTGATGGCAGTACAGCTTTTAGCCTTTGCTCTCAGGGAAACAGGGCAGTTCGCATTTGCTTCCCACTCCCAGCTCCTGCCTCTGCTTTCAGCTCACGTTATATTTGGGAGGTGGGGGCTGGGGGCTGGAAGTCCTTAAAGAGTTCCTCTACTTAGAAGTCCAGCAGTGTATTAAAACCATGATTTATCTTAAAAGAGATGCCTTCTTTAAGTCAAACTTCTTTAGCACCCACCACAGTGTTTGGCACTATATTTATTTAATGAATGGGTAAGTAAGGAAATGTAAAAACAACAAAAACATTCTTGGAGCCAGCCTCCATGGCACTTTTAGAAAGCAGTATCCTATTTAATCTTCTCAATAACTTTACAATGTCATTATATTTATTATTTTTTAAATATTTTACAAATAGAAAATAGCAGCTGTGATTCTAACCCGTCTATTTTGTTCCAGTCTATGTGCATTAGTGCTAAGTGTGTTGTTTTAGCATCAACAAATGAACAAATATAAAAAAGTCATTTTTCACTTGTTTGATTAATAAATATTTGTTGTCAGGTACTGGGGATATAGAAGTGAACAAATCAGAATAAAAGTCTAACCTGTATGGAGCTTACATTATTAAGGACAGAGACAGCACAAACATACAAGTAAATTTATAATAATAAATTATGTATTTATAATAAGGAATTCTGTGTATCAATTTATAATAAAGGAAGATTGATATTGCCAAGGGCTGGCAAAGTTTATTGCTATTTTACTTTAAATGACCAGGGAAAAGTGCCAGTAATAAATGATATTTGAACAAAATAAATGAATGAATGAGTTTAAATTTCAGCTGCATTGATACAACATGAGAAATATAATTTAAACATAAAATAACACGGACAGACCTAGAGTATATAATGCTAAGCAAGTAAGTCAGAGACAAATACCAAATGATTTCACTCATATGTAGAATTTAAGAAACAAAACAAATGAACAAAGAAAAAAGAGAGAGAGAGAGAGAAATAAACCAAGAAACAGACTCTTAACTCTGGAGAACAAACTGATGGCTACCAGAAGGGAGGTTGATAGGGGGATGGGGGAAACAAGGGATGAGGATTAAAGAGTACATTTGTCATGATGAAAAAATAAAATAAAATGATAAAAAAATAAAATAAATCAAATTTGAAGATAAAAAACAAATGCTACTCAATACTCTATCAGTGTTCGGGTGAAAAGATCTTAAGGCTACATTATTAGATTTTAAAAAAAAGCAAAATTCATAACACTCTATATATTATGCTAACATTTATATTAAAGAGAAATAAAAAATACACATTTAAAAAACAAAACAAAGCAAAATAAGATTTCCTTTAACAAAGGTATTTTCAGTAATAAATATTTATTTTATTTTACTTTATTTTTTTTTAGAGAAAGAGAGCACGCAAGTGGGGGAACGGAACAGAGAGAAAAATCTCAAGCAGGTTCCACTCTCAGCATGGAGCCTGATGCAGAGGTCAATCCCACGACTCTGGGATCATGACGTGTGCCTAAATCAGCTGACTCAGCCACTCAGGCATCCCACTAATAGATATTTTTTAATATGAATATATTGCATTTATACTATGATTTAAGATAATCAGCATTCATTTTATTTTTACTGCATCTTCTAAATGTAGTAGGTGAGAGAATAATGATTACTAATGAATTTGAATACTATTTCATTTCTTCTTAGCTATGTGATCTTGGGTAAATTACCATTTTGGTCTCAGTTTCTTCATCTCTCAAGTGGGGATAAAATACAGTGTCTTCTGTATACAATTATTGTGAGGATTAAATAATCAATATATGTAATACCCTGAAACCAATGCCTATAATAAACACTAGATATTATTCTTATTTTGTAGTTGTGAAAATCTAAATGCAGCTGGCTACTGCACAATAAAATTATAAGATCAAATTCTCTGGTTCCAGAAGGGAAGAAGTCCAACTGCCTAAACATGCTTGAATTTTATTTTTAAATCATTTCAATATTCACTTGTTAACATGTACCATGTTCATGCTTTCTTTACTTAGCAGTTTAAGTTGTTACCAACAGAAGCTCAGTGTTAAAGTCAATAAAGATACCTGGTCTGCAAATTTCTTTGCAAAAAGATCAGTGGGCAAGCACCACAATTTTGGATTCAAACTGTGACTTCTGCTTAGCCAAGGAATGACATACAATTCTTAGCATGAATCCTGAGTATTTCGATAGTTTACTGGAGGTACTAGAAATTACTTTCATTAGTTGATGGTCTTTATTTTTTTTTATAATATATAGTAGAATTAATGTCAAAGAAAAGTCAAAGTAGGAGCCATTGTTTTCCCAGAAGAATCACAAACCTTTGAGGGTCTGGTGCCAGCTCTGCTTTCTAAATTTTCACATTTCTTTTACTGTCCAATACGGTGGCCAATATGGCCATATATGGCTATTCAGCACCTGAAATGTGACTAGTGCAAATTGAGATTTTTTTTTAAGTATAAAATATACAAAAGATTTCAAAGACTTGGTATGGAAAAAATATAAATATTTTATCATTAATTTTATATTGATTATGTAACAGAAAACTAATGTTTTAGATATTTGAGGTGAAATGAAGTATATTACTAAAATTAATTTTACTTGGGGCACCTGGGTGGCTCAGTCAGTTAAACATTTCACTCTTGATTTCGGCTCAGGACATGATCTTGCAGTTCATGGGATTGAGCCCAGCGTCAGTCTGTTCAGGATTCTCTCCCTCCCTCTCTCTCTCTCTGTCCCTCCTCTACCTATGTGAGCTTTCTCTCAAAGAAAGACAAAATAAGCAAACATTTAAAAAATAAAATTAATTGCACTTTTTTTAATGGAGCTACTAGAAAAAATTTTAAATGACAAGTATGGCTCACATTATGTGTCTGTTGGATGGCACTGGTCTACATAGCCTCAGTGGATCCTTTCTGACACAGCCTTAGTTCTCCCAGCTAAGAAACCTCTTTCCTCACTTGAGTAAGTCTGAAGATCAAGAAAAATGGCATTTTCAGCTCCTAAACTGACAGCTCTGCCAGTTCAAACATAAAAATTGGTTCACAGCCAAAAGATTCATACTGACTATACTTACGATGCCTGTGCTAGTTCTCAAAATAAGGTTTTTCAGAATTTTCTCATACTTCTAATCCCATTTAACTTGGATTAGGGGTAAGAGGGTTCAGGAGGGAGAGAAAGGGAAGAGATAGAAGGAAAATAGGCAGGGATGCCTCTTACATTAAAATTCATTAGGAAAGTAAATTTTTTTATCATCAGATTATCTTGCACTGCTTAGATAAAAGATAATTTAGGGAAAGGTGAATGAGAGAGTGAAAGATTCCCCAGAAAATTATTTGGAAACTCGTATATTCACCATAATTCACCAAATCCAGCAACCATCAACTACAAAATCCTTCCTTTGGGAGTGTAACTAACAAGAACCTCTGTAAGACTGAATCTCAGATTCTCTCACAAGACACACTCACCAGTCACAGCAAGGGTCACACTGGGGTTAGCATGCTGCTCTCTTGTTCAAGTTCTATTATGAAGGGTCAAGGGGAGACAGAGGGTGAAAAAGATACCAGGGACAATTTTCTATTTCCAACCAGGAAAAGATTTTCCTCCATGAAGGATGAAGAGAGCAATCTCTTTAATTTAATTATAGGTTCACAACTTTTATCCACAATTCCAAAGCAATCTTTGAAAACCAGAAGATTTTTCAGAATTGATTTGAAGATAAAACCTGATCTGAACTGACAAGTGACTGTTACAGTTCATTTTTTTAAATTCTACTTAGTAACATTGATACATTAAACTGCAGACATGCTGGTATGTTTGGTTATAAGCTGCTGTCTCAGTCACCCTGGGGGTATCATGTCAATATGCAACATATCCAAAATAGATTATCTTCATGATGTTCAAAACATTCAGAATTTTGAAACACATCTGACCCCATGAATTTCATCTGTGAGACCACCTGAGGGATACCACGGCTCAGAAGGCAAGCAGAGTAAGAGAGCTCTCTACCTACTGAATCACTCAAAATTTATTTCTTCCTTCTGTGCTTAGTTCCTCATTCACATAATCCTGCCCAAACTGGAAGGTTATTTAGCAGATTATTTCATGACTGACAGATAGGTTTCAGATATGCTATGACAACGTGCACACTGTCTCTTTATGATGTGGGCCCATCTTTGTTTGAAGCCTACATGAAATTAATTAGATTTGCCTTCTCTAAATTAACTAAACAGAAGGCTCCATAGGACCTATTTAGTATAACTACAAAAAGAAAAAGAATCCCATGAGTTATGGGAAGAGAGTCCTGCGTGAAGATGTACTCTTGTTAAGGTTATAAATTATTTTGGGCGCCTGAGTGATTCAGTCAGTTAAGGGTCCAACTCTTGATTTCCACTCAGGTCACATTCTTGTGGTTTCCACAGACAGTGCAGAGCCTGCTTGGGATTCTCTGTCTCCCTCTCGCATTCTGCCCCTCCCCCACTGGCATACTGTCTCTGTCTCAAAATAAATTAAAAAATAAACTTAAAAAAAGATTCTAAATTATTTTGAGAAAATATGCAGCATTGAGAAAGCTTAATTGTTCTTAAATTTCCTATTAAAATTATGGGCTTAATACATTTTCATGAAAGATTTCAACAATTTGGATAGGAATTAGCAATTAATATATCATTAGATCTGATTTACCTTAACCAGGAAACTAAGAAAAATCCTACACTGTTTCTTTAACAACACTTCTAATTATTTGGCTTTGGTGAAAGCATTTATGGTTTCTTGCTTGGAATTGTTTCCTTAGTTACTACTCATGTACCACTCCAGATGGATTTGCATATTTGTTACTACTTACCGCCCTTTGGACCTGAATTTCATTTTGCATGATGACAGAACATGAGAAAACTAATCAAAGGATGTATACTTTTCTGTCTTAAAAAACATCCTTCCATTTCTCTTTCCTTGGGAGTGAGTTAAATATGTAACTCTATATATAGCTTACAACATGCAGTGATTTTAGTCAAATATCTGTCAAATTACTATGTGTTTGCTTTTGAGTACTATTGCTCTAGCATAAATTAAGAACTCTAGTATTGTCAACCTATGTAATACACAAGATGCAATGTACCTTTCGAACCTGTGCACTACACAGAATTTCTACATGCCAGTCTATTTGGGACCTCTTCATATCTCCTGCCTGCATGGGGTCATCTTCGTCATGAAAATCCAGATAAAGGTACCTACTAATTAGGGCCTCTCAACAATCCCAGGTCTCTTAAGGAAGTTGACACCTGGAAAAAACCACCCTTGTATTATTTTTCTCAGACTTCCTATACCTTTTTTTTTTAAAATGGCTATTTATTTTTGAGAGAGAGAAAGAGAGTGTCAGAGAGTGAGGGGAGACAGAAGATCCAAAGTGGGCTGACAGCAGAGAGTCCAACGTGGGACTCAAACTCATGAGCTGTGAGATCATGACCTCAGCGGAAATCAGATGCTTAACTGACTGAGCCACCCAGGTGTCCCCAAAGTTCTGCTGTCTTATGACAGCTTTGTCTCATTGTAGGCTTGGAGCAACCACTTGAGGCCTGAGTCTTACACTCCTTCTTCAGTCTCTCTTACTGTTGCTATTCCAGCGGTAGATCAGGGAGTTTTCGTCAGACCATTTCCTCCCAAGATTTACACCATCAGTTGTATTTCTGGGTGATAAGCTTTTAATTGGCTCATATTTTTAAAAATATTAATTTTTTGCCATTAAACTCAAATCTCACATGTTTGTGTTCTTCTTTTGGGAATGCATTCAAATGAGTGCTGGTTTGATTGGATCACCTGTCTTAAACTGCACAGGGGACCAGAGAAAAAGTATGCAGTGCATAAGTAGATTATTTTTCCATGATGTGTGAAACCCATGTACTTTTATAGTTACAGTGGTGTTTTAAATTTTTTCATTGTTTCCTTATTTCTAGTAGTTAGTTTTATTTACACCTGAGTTTTACAAGAGCATATGAAAGTTCTGCCCTAACTCAGGCTAAGGGCATGGTTCAGCAGCCCTTACACTGGCATATTTATACTTCCTGCTGGGGTCTTATGTGCCCTATCAGCACTATGTTTGACCAATTGCATTTTCAAAGTTGAGCATGACAGCGGTTACCCTGGGAGTGCAGTGACCTGAGAACTAAGCCTGACTGTTTATTTGAGAGGCTCGCTCAATCTGGCAAGAAGAATTCTCTATAAATTCCTCCTTAGCAGAAATCAGTAGTCTCCTTTATCCATCTGTTTATTTTCTGGATCACAAAGTTGTCTCTAAAGCTCCAAATAATTATTTCTTGAAGACTCCATTTTCTTTTGCCATGCTTATTTGGGATATAATTCATTTATCATGAAGTTTACCATTCTAATGTGGTTTTTAGTACTTTCAGGGGTTTTCAGTATATACACAATGTGCAACTGGCACCACTATGAAATTCAAGAACATTTTCATTGCTTCAAAAAGAACCTCCATACCTGTTAGCAGTCACTCAGTTTTCTCCCATCTACCCATCTACCAGCAACCACTAACTTACTTTCTCTCTGTATATATTTGTCCACTGGACACTTCACATAAAAGGAATCATACAACATGCAGCCTTTTGTGTCTAGCATTTTTTTTACTTAGTAGAAAGTTTTCAAGGTTCATCTATGTTGTAGCCCAAATCAGTAATCCATTCTTTTACACAGCTGAATAACATTCCCTTGTATGGCTATGCCATATTTTGTTTATCCATGTTGATGGACATGTGGGTTGTTTCTAGTTAGAGATATTTTGAAATACTGCTGCTATGAAACTTTATGTACAAGTTTTTGTGTGAACATATGTTTTTAATTCTCTTGGATATATACCTCATAGTGGAATTGCTGACTTCTATGATAAATTTATGTTTAATTTTTTGAACAAATGCAAAAGTGTTTTCTATAGTAGCTGTGCCATTTTATAATCTCAGCAGAGATTATACAAGGGTACATCAGAGAGATGTATGAAGGTTACAACTTCTCCACAGCCTCATCAATACCTGTCATTACCTCTTTTTTTAATTATAATCAAATAAAATAGTGAGGATATATTTCATTGTGGTTTTGATTTGCATTTCCCTAGTGACTAATAATGTTGAATATCTTTCAGTGTACTTATAGGCCATTTTGGATATCTTTTGGAGAAATGTTTTCAAATCCTTCATCAATTTAAAAATTGGATTATTTAGGGGCATCTGGGTAGCTCAGCTGGTTAAGTGTCTGACTTTTGCTCAAGTCATGATCTCATTGTTTGTGGGCTCGAGGGCCGCATCGGGCTCTGTGCTGACAGCTCAGAGCCTGGAGCCTGCTTCAGATTCTGTGTCTCTCTCTCTCTGCCCCTCCCCAACTCATGTTTTCTCTCTCTGTCTCTCAAAAATAAAAATAAATGCTAAAAAATTGGATTATTTTTCTTTTTTATTGAGTTGAAGAGTTCTTTATGTATTTTGGTTATAAGACTATTATCATAAGATACATGATTTACAAATATTTTCTCCTGTTCTATTCATTTCTTGGTTGTGCCTTTTGATCCACATAAGGTTTTAATTTTGATAATGTTCAATTTATCAAATTTTTTGGTTGCTTGTGTTTAAAGGACTCTTTAAAAAAATTAACATCTCTGTGGAATCCTACTATATAAAATGGATAAGCAGTGAAGGTGCTCTGGTGAAGCAGAAGTGGGGATATTAGATCTCTGATCACAAAAGGAAGCCTTCTGCCACATTAGGCCTCTGTAGCACCTGCTGAAGTTATGGAAGCTGTTAGGTCTGATCTCTAATTACAGATCTTTCTTCACTTATAATGGGGTTGCATCCCAATCTATTCATTGTAAGTCGAAAATATCATTCATTGTAATATATTCATTGTGAGTTGAAAATATCATAAGTTGTAAATGCATTTAATACACCTTACCTACTGAACATCATAGCTTAGCCTAGCCTATCTTGTACATGCTCAGAATGCTTCTATTAGCCTACAGTTGGGCAAATTCATCTAACATAAAGCCTACTTTATAATAAGGTATAGAATATCTTACATAACTTAGTGAGTACTATTCTGAAAGGAGAAAAGAAAGCAGAATAGGTACATGGGTACAGAATGTTTGTAAGTATATGGTTGTTTACCCTTTTGATCGTGTAACTGACTGGGAGCAACAGCTTACTGCTGCTACCAGTATCATGAGACAGTATCTGCATGTCACTAGACCAGAGACAGATCAGATTCAAAGAATGGTTTCTACCGAATGTGTATTGCTTCACATTGTAAAGTCACAAAATTGTAAGTTGAGATATTAAAAGTCAGGGGCCATCTGTATCAGTATTTCACTCATCACCTTCCTGGTGCTCTACATAAAACACAGTTTACTGTCTCACAGCATTGGGAAAGCAAAATAAGTCAACAAATGTGAGAAAGTGTTTTCTGAACTTATTGGGGCAGAAAAATGGAAGTTAGATATTATAGATAATCAGAATAAGAAGAATATTAAAAATTATCTAGTCTAATGCCATATTATGTAGATATAGAAACTGAGTTCTGAAAGAGCAATTTTCAAATTGCCATCTTTGGGAGTTTTCTGGGGATCCTCTGCGGGGGACCAGCCCACGCACCACAGTCGAAAGGTCCCGAGTAGGGGGTTGGTGTCGGTGAAAATATCTCTAAGAAAGAAGACAGACAACACGAACAAGACAAGACAGACGAGAGAGAGAGAGAGAGAGAGAGAGAGAGAGAGAGAGAGAGAGAGAGAGAGAGAGAGAGAGAGAGAGAGAGGATAGCGATTGGTAAAAAAGGACACTCCAGGTATATAGCCAGGGTCTTATATACCCTGGGTGATTACATCATTCTTATCAGTAAGTAACAGATTTAAGTCATTGCAAAAAGAATCCCC
>NC_043700.1:38081630-38120695 GCF_006229205.1 Suricata suricatta | reverse complement strand
CTATGAGGAGATATACATTCCTTAACGCCCTGCATTAATTATTCAAGGGTGGGATGCTTATCCTTAAGCAAATCTTTTGGGAGAGGATTATGTTCACTCCCAGAAAATAAAGTAAATCATAGGATGAACAGAAGCCATATGTGCGGCCCAAGAGGCAAAATATTGTTTGAGGGTTATTATTGCCTACTGGGCCCCAACAATCCTCAATAATCTTCCAGGGAGTCTTGAGATTAAAATGATTTTCATAATAATTCTAAGACATTATTTGCCTTTGTTACCTTCCCTCATTCTCTAACAAATATGCAAATATGTAGAGTGTTCCACAATGTCATTATTCTAATAACTAATGGAATGTGTGCTGGTGTGTTCTTGTGTTTTATAACTTTCTCAGATTTAATTTATAATCTATATAAATAATAAGCATATATCTATCCCATCTTTCTACCTATCTACTTATCTCTCACATAAACAAAATCCCATAGCTCTTAAGGGTCTTTAATAATTTTTACCAGTGTAAAGGAGTCCTGAGACCAAAAAGTTTGAGAAGGTTGTTAAATAACATAACTAACTATATTTTCTGTGACATTTTCATTTCCTCTATTCTGGAAAAAAAAAGATCTAAAAAAATACAAGATATATAGTTGTAGTTGTATACTTGTTTAAAATTCATTAATTGTATATACAAGAATTGGTCAAAGTAGACACTCCACTATATTCATGTTATGTCTCAATTTAAAAGTAACTTAACAATTTGGACATAAAAAAAGAATTCTGATGGAGAAAAAAGAAAAATAGAAAAGAAAAGAAATAGCTCTGCACAAATTCCAGATAAATTGTCCAGATCAATGTTTCGATAAAAGCATGAGTGATTTTATCCAAGCAGATTGTACCTCGTTATTATTGTTTCATTCTTAGAGAATCTTCACTTTAGATTCCCTATGAGAAACCAAAGAAAATATCTCAAGAATGATGAGAGGTTCTCGACAATGACATTCTGTCAGTATACTGTTAAATAAAACAGAGTGCTTTGTAAAAAAAATGACAGGAGACACATGTGCAGGTTAGAGAAGAAAAGATGCACAATAAGGAACATTTATATACGGTGAAATTGTGTTTTGGGATATAGGCAGTTTGTTTAGCTCTTCTCTTACCCCAACCCTACTTGGACTATGTGACAAAAACCAAGACTTGCCCTGGGAAAAAGTAGTTGTTAAGAAAGGAAGCAAATTTGAAGTACAAACCCTGATAGTCTGGGGTGAGGAGATGGTGATTATGTAGACCAGGTCCCTTCTCACCCTCTTGACTCATTAAAGAGCACTGAGAGAGAAAGAGAGAGAGAGAGAGAGAGAGAGAGAGAGAGAGAGAGAGAGAGAGAGACAGAAAGAAAAGAAAGAGGAGAGGAAGAATAAGATTAGAAGCAACATAAAAGTCATGTGCTCTGCCCTCATTTCTACCAAATAAAGTGAGTTGGGTGGGTATCCTGTGGAAAATTTTTAATGTTTAGGGATCCAGAAGAGAGAAGACCTGAACCGTAGCCTATGGTAAAAAATAGCCAGCCTTAGAGAAAATGCTTACCCCTACTCCTGCCATACTGGTGTTGCAACTGGTATATGTGTCTCAACAGGCAATCTTATTCAACCTCTTATCAGCAATTTCCAAATGATACTTCCAGGCCAAACTTTCTTTTTTCATCTTTAGAGGAAGACATCCAACTGCCCACATAACGTGCCCATTGAGATGTCTCACAAGCATTACCCATTTAACATATCAAAAACCCAATTTATCACTTTCCCTATGCAGACTGCTTCTTTACCATCATTTCCAATATTCCAGTGACATTATTTTTTAGGTCAGTAAAATTAGCATCTTCATTTCAATATTTAATAGGTATCTCAAAGGATAAGAAGAACTCCTTTGTGTCTCTATAGTTTTGCCTCTTCTAGGATACCACATTACTAGAAATATACAGTTTGTTTCCTTTTCAGACTGGTTTCTTCCACTTAGCAAAATAATTTTAAGGTTCTTCCTTGTCTTTTTCTGGCTTGATAGCTCATTTCTTCTTGTCACTGAATAATATTCCATTTGTATGGATATACTAAAATTTGTCTGTTTACCTATTGAAGAACATCTTTGTTGCTTCCAAGTTTTGGCAATTATGAATAAAGGTTCTATAAACATTCATGTGCAGGTTTTTGTGGGAGCCTAAGTTTGGCTAAATATCAAAAAACGTGATTGCTGGATCATGGGGTAGACTATATTTAGCTTTGTAAGCACTGCCAAACTGTCTTCTGAAGACATGTCTTCACATGTGGATGTCCAGTTGTATTGGCACCAGCAATGAACAAGAGTTCCTGCTGCTCCACATCCTCACCAACATTTGGGATTAGCAGTGTTCTGAATTCTAGCAATTCTAACAGCTGTACCATTTGTTTTAATTTGCAATTACCTGATGAAAGCATTGATGAAAAATATTGACTATTTTTTCAGATGCTTATTTGTTTACCTAAATGCTTTATGGTTTAAGTATAGTTTATACTTTAGCTTTTTATATATTTTGCATGCAAGTTCTTTATAAAATATATGTTTTGCAAATGTTTTCTCCCAGTTTTTTGGCCTACTCTTTAATTCTCTTCATAGCATCTTTCACAGAGCAGAAGTTTTAATTTATATTTAGATCTAAAATCCATTTAGGCCTAATTTTTGGGAAAGTTGTGAACTCATCTAGATTCATTTTTCACATGTGGATGTCCAGTTGTATTGGCATCATTTGTCTAAAAGACTATCCTTTCTCTTTTGAATTGCTTTTGCATCTTTGTCAAAGATCAATTGACTATATTTGTATGAGTCTATTTCTGGACTTTTTATTCTGTTCCATTGATCTGCTATCTATTCTTTTACCAATACTAAGTTGTCTTGATTTATATAGATTTATGATCTTGAAGTTTAGTAATGTGAGTCCTTCAGGTTTGTTCTTCTCTTTCTATATTATGTTGGATATTGTGGGTATTTTGCCTCTCTGTATACACTTTAACATTAGTTTTCTGATAACCACAAAATAATTTTCTGGGGTTTTAATTGAGATTGCATTGTATCTATAGATCAAGGTGGGAAGCACTGACATCTGACAATATTGAATCTTTCTATCCATAAATATGGATTATCTTTCCATTTATTTGTATCTCTGATATCTTTCATCAGAGTTTTTTAGTTTTCCTCATAGAGATCTTGCACGTATTTTGTTAGGTTACATAAGGAACCTCAGGTACCTAAGTAGGTCTTTCTTTTATTCTTTTCTTTTGTTTCTCTTTCTTTTTCTGGGAGGGTGGCTACTGTAAATGGTAGTGTATTGTTAATTTCAAGTTTCAATTGCTTATTGCTGATATATAGGAAAACAATAGACTCTTGTATCCTCAGATCTTCATATAATTGCCTATTAGTTCTAAGAATGTTTTGATTTCATATAAACAACAAAGTTTTTTCCCATAGTATAAGTGTTTCCCAAATATTGCTTATGCAATACTAAAACAAACAAAATATTGGTACCTGAAATTCAAATTTAATTGGGTATCTTGTATTTTATTTGCTAAATTTGGCACCCCTACCCATTTCTCATCTCACCAAGCTTATTTTTGCTTTAGAGAATTTAATCAGTTAGTTCCTCTTTCTGTAATGCCCTATTCTCCATGGTTGGCATGTTCTTGTTTTTCAAAACTCAATCTAAATGTCATCTCCTCAGAAAGATTTCCCTGGTCCAATCCTAAAGTGTCCTTCTCTATCACATTAGCATAATTTAAGCTTTGCTTAGCAGTCATCACTGAGTGACTTATTGACTAGTCGATCCATTGCTCGATTTTCTGCTCCCTCCCCACAGCTGACAGGTCTCACTAAAATGCCTTTTTTTATTTAGCCCTGTACCCTCAATGCCTAGAATGGTGCCTGGCACATAGGTGCTCAATAAAATATTTGTTAAATTAAATTGGTGATTGATGGGGCACCTGGGTGGCTCAGTTGGTTAAGTGTCCGGCTTTGGTTCAGGTCATGATCTCAAGGTTGGTGGGTTCAAGCCCTGAGTCGGGCTCTGTGCTGACAGCTCAGAGCCTGAAGCCTGCTTCAGATTCTGTATCTCCATCTCTCTTTGACTCTCCCCTGCTCGAGCTGCCTCTCTCTGTCTCTCAAAAATAAATAAAAATACATAAAAATAAAAAAATTTTCAATTGGTGATTGAAAGTATTTTAAGTCATGAAGCTAAGTTATGATTTAATCCTTTGTGTTTATATCCAATCATCAAATCATGTCCAAAATCTCACCAAATATATATCTGAATATTACTCAACCATAAAAAAAAGAATAAAAACTTGCCATTTGGACAATATGGGTGAGCCTAAAGAGTATAATGCTAAGTAAAATAAGTCAGACAAAGACAAATACTATATGATATAACAAGAATCAAGTTATCTAAGATTTTGAAAAGCAGTAAACTGTAGTGCAATGTTCCTGATTACTTATTTTTTTCTAATAACCCATAAGGCAAGGTCAACAAAATTACACATATACAATTTATTTTTACATATTTTCTTTGGTCTCAAATAATTTGTATAACTTGGAAGGGAAAAGAAGGCAGAATCTAAAGTCTGTTTCAATCTCAAACTTCTGAACATTTAAAACAACAAAATGGAATAGAAGATAGAACCTAAGATTTAGATTGAGAAGTTTAGACTTGAGATGGCTTGGATTTATGTAATTTGGGTTAGCCTCTCATCCTCTCAGGTCACTTACCAGAGAAGGAAAATGACAGCAGTCCTGTCTCACTGGGTTGTTATGAAGTCAAGCAAGAGAATGTACCTTAAAGAATTTTGAAACTCTAGAGCAGAGTTCAAATTTGTTCTCAAGCCAGCAGATGTGTTCCGATTTTGTATATGCTGTCAACCCACATATTGCTTTAACATTTTTTAACTGCTTGCCAACCTTTTATAAAAGGATGTTTCTTCTGAAAACCTGGATTTTTGTCTCCTCATGGCAGCTGTCAGACTGACATTCCCAGGAGCACAGTCGTCAGGATTGCTCCCCACCATGGAGGCCAGCTGACAGCAGCTGCTGATCATTGCGCATGCCTCTTGTTTTTATTACACTGGAATTTTTCTTCTAATGAAGTGAAGAGAAAAGTGAAGCATTTCTTAGATTTGTGTCTTTATCAAAAGTTAGATAATGAAAGCTAGATTGAGAGGATCACATGGCTCAGAAAAAAATGAGAGGAGTGTGTTTCTTTGCAGAAGAATGTGTTTACATGAATATGCTAAGAATAGGTTTATATGTTTAGTATTCAAATAAAGTTTATCTGTGTTAAAAGCATGTCTTAAGATGCTTTTATAAAAAAAATCCAGCCTAGATGTTATGATCCAACATGTTATACAACATTAACAACTGTTAAGTCAGCATCCCCTTATCTATTATTTATTTCTTCTCTTCTCTTCTGTTTAGTGGGATATGAATTGTTTTTGTGGCCAATAAATTCCTTTGCCGCCTTAACACACTGCCGTAAAAGTTTGTGGCATTATCTAATAAGTTTCAATGTCTCCAATCTAAGTATAAATTGTTTATTTTTAATCTCCTCACATTTCCAGCCTTAGATCCCAGTTCATATTGGGGACTATGAGGTCACAGAATGAAAGGACACAGTGCACCATCTGCTGCAGGAAATCACTCATGTAGCATGTGAAAACTCACTCATAGCATGAGATTGATTTTGATTATAAAGCTCAGAAGTCAGCCAGTTTGTTTTTCCTCCTGGAAGATTCCACTATTGGTTTTTATTACCTCCATGCAGGTCATAGATTTGCACTTAATTTAATGGCATTTAAACTTCCCAAACACCCAGACAAGGGATTCAGAGCTACCTTTGGGTCTTCCTTCTGCTTCACCTTCCACATTAATTTAGCTATTATATCTCATGAATTCTACTGAAAAATATTTCTGGAATCTGTGTCATTTTCTTCATACTTATTGACAAATACCATTGCAGTAACTTTTAAACTTTTTTCCTGTCTTTCCCCCACCCATTGTGTTCTATATGCTGTATATATATTTGTGTGTCACGCAAACACACACATACACACACACACAAATGGTATAACCACCTCTCTTGTTCCTGTGGTTTTCTACTGTTTATTAAGGTTCAAAGTTCTTGCCATGGCACCTTCAAAAGCTGAACTCTTCAACCTCAACTTTGATCATTTTATACCTTATTCAGACCCCACTCATTCATTCATGAATTTTCCAAATATTTATTGAACGTCTATAATATTCTTAGTGTTATTTTAGGTTATGAGGATATAGCAGTCAACAGAAGCAGACAAAAATCTCAATCCTTCTGGAGCTTATACTCTGAGATGGGTTCTAGATGGCAGATAATGAACAAAATAAACACATAGAATATAGAATGTTTTGACAGTTATATGTGATATGAAAAAATGAAAAGAAGAGATTGCAATCTATAGAGGGGTATTAAGAAGACTTGCTGAGAAGGTTTATTGAATAATAAGTGGAGGGGGTAGAACAAGCATGTCGGTGGAAGGCTGGAAGAAGAGTTAGACTCCTGTGGGTGGAAAGGAAGGGCCAAGAAGAGGAAGCAGAGGGAAGGGAAGCAGAATAAGAACAGGGGAAGTGTCTGATCATTCAGGACTTTAACAACAGGGAGGACGTTAGCTTTTACTCAAAGTGAAATGAGAGGGAAGGAGGGGTTTGATCTGGAGAATTATATGATCTGTCTTACTGTATAAACAGATCACTGCCTGCTATGTAGATAATAGATTGAAGTGAAGCAACCCTGCCAGAGGTGATGGTGCCTTGGACTGGGAGGGAAGCAATAGAGCTCATGAGACATGATCAGGTCTGGATCCTTTCAGGGGATCCAGAAAGATTTGCTGACACCTTGTATATGGAGTATGGAAAGCATTCAATAGTAACTTCCAGGCATTTGGCTTGCGCATCTGAAGGATGCAGTTGCTGTAAACTATGAGGAGGAAGAGAGGCTGTTGGAAAAGGAGAGTGATGGAGTAAGAAGCTCAATTTGGGGTGTATTAAATTTGAGAGGCTTATTAGATATCCAAGTGGATATGTTGAATAAACAGTTTGGGATATGCATCCTCCACACTCAAGAAAAGCAGAGTTCTTGCTTTCCTTTAGTATCTCACTCTTTCATGTTTATATGCCATTCCGTACTTGCTTAAATGTACTTTCCTCTTGACCTTCACTTTACCTCATATTCCATTGTATTGTAATTACTGTCTTAACTTCTCTGTTCCTTTCACCATACTGTTCCACTATTCATCCTCAGCATAACACCTCATGCAAAATAATAATCAAGAAAAACTCATCAATAATTGAATCCTATGAGGGCCATAATCTCCTGTGTTCACTTGTTAGATTTCTTAATATATATTGCTATTTTTCCTGTCCCACAAAATGAACTGTTTGGCACATATTGTTTTAATCAATGTGAATTACTTTCTATTTTTGTTGATGTGCCTTTTTTATATTCCCTTGGACATGCAATTTGTCAAGTATGAGTAATATCTGGCACACAGAGTCTCTAATAGCTTCCTTTTGTTATTAGATCAATGACTGAATAATTGAGAAAGAAAATATCTAGAAAGAGAATCCCCTAATTCCTTGAAAATAGTGCTAAAGCTAAGACATGGCAGAATAAAATATTAACAATGAAATTGCTTTGGGGTCATTTGAATCCTTATTCATGGAAACTTGGAACCACTTTTACAGTATATGTTCAGCAGCCAGTATCTTCATAATGATAGTTTGGCCCCTAAATATTGGGTGAAATTATTGTGACTTTCTTTAATGTTTGGTATATTTTAGAAGGTACATGAAGAAAAAAACTCCTCTTAACAAACAGATTCTCCCTCATACTTCTCCACCTTCACCCACCCACAAATCCTTCTCCAGAGCCTAACCCAGTTAATAGCTATTTTCTCCCATTTTTTCAGAGACTAAGCCTTAATATATATTTATATTTGTATATATCTTTTTTTTACATAAAGGGGACCCTATTTTATAATTTTCTCTCACATTGCTTTCTTTCATAATAGCTTGTAATATCATGTGTGCTAATACACTTTTTCCTTTTCAACAGCTCTATAACATCCCACTGTATATGAGGGCCATAATAAACCAATTAAAAATATCCCATTGTTGGGCATTTATTGTTGGATTTATTGTTGCAATAAAAAAAGCTGCAGTGAACAACATGTATGCCTATATATACATATATACAAATACAATAGCATTATGAAACTTATGTATATGTACATATATGAATATATAGATACATGTGACTATACATACATAAAGTTGTTCATATATATATGTTTATTTATTTAAGGCTAAATGTCTATAGGATAGTTTTTAAAAGAGCATTTTCTGTTATAATTTTTGATATATAATTGACCTACTCTGAGAAAACCAGCAAGATACATTAGCATCCACAAAGACATGCTGCACAAAATTTAATCAGGACCCAGGTTTCTATTATTGAAGCCTCATTAACCAAGTCATCTACACTCATTTTCTAGATTGCTGGCTGGATAAAGAGCAAGTAGCAGATGTTGACCTTGCAAAGGTTAACTTAATAGAGTTGAATTTGATTCAGATTCAATCACTGCTTTCACAGCTGTTCTGTGGGCCAAATAGTGTGCTATAGAGGTGATGTCATGGTGTTGCATTGCAGGGTTTGATGCTCAAAAATGACTCACACCTATGCCCTGAAAGACTCTATTGTCATTTTGTCCTGGGTGGAGCAGGGATTTGACTCACTCACTGACTCAGTCCACCAGCACACCTTCAAATCTGCTGATGGAACTTTCATGTGAGGATATTAACTCCAACATACCCTCTTCTCCAGCAAGTAGGTAAAGGTTTGGAGCATCCCAATATACAATAGTCTTTTGCTATGCAAAATATAGCTTATTCTTGGAGTTCTCCATTGCTTCCTCCTCTTTTCCCTGCCCCACCCCCACTACCCAGCTCCCTAATGGCACTTTAAATGCAAAACGGTAATTTAAGTATAATTTAACAAACATTGTATGTGTTATATTATGGCTAAACATTTCAGTTAAATCCATGTGCTTAATTATAGATATATAATTTATCTGTAAATAAATCATGATAGGGTGAGTGCAGTTTGAGCCTGGAATCCCTCCTTACCAGGGAGATAATGCTTTCACAGCTTGGAGGTGCGTAAACTTCATGGTTTTGTTTTTTTGTTTTTGTTTTTTGTTTGTTTTTTGAGAGAGAGAACAAGCAAGAGTGCAGGTGGGGGAGGGGCAAAGGAAGAGGGAGAGAAAGAGAATCTCAAGCAGATTCCATGCCCAGCAGAGCCCAGTGAGAGCCTCCATCTCATGACTATGAAATCATGACCTGAGCCCAAATCGAGAGTTGTATATTTAACAGACTGACTCACTCTGACACTCATAGCTTCATGTTTTGATCAGGTTACTTATCCTCTATTATAGTCCAGGTTTTTTCTATTGCTTCCAGAGTCACTTCTTCATATGTTTTGGTTGACATATTTATGAATGTAACAAGGTAATTTTCTTGCTGCCAGTTCTTGGTCTTTTGATGTATTCCATTGTTTTCCTTTCTAAGAGATGCTGCAGCTCTCCTCAAATAATCCCTTTTCTTCTCATTTTCCTGGTAGTGTCAGCATCTGCATTAAATCAATGTCTGGTCTATGTTTGTTTAGATCTATCTGTCTTTCCAGAGATTTTTCTGGGACTGGCTCTTTTCATAGAAGAGAGGCTATTTCTTTGCCATGCAGGAAATCTCATCAGTAGGTCAAGAAAGACCAGCATTCAGGGGTAGTCATCAAGAAGAGTGCTCTCTCTCCAACACACACACACACACACAAATGAGCTCTGTTTATGCTAATTACCATTTATGTATTTTTTTAAAACCCACTTGAGATTGGCAGAAAGTTCCTCTTAGCACCTTGCCTTTGTATTCCTGTACTGCATTCTCAGGCTGCCCTGAGGTTTGGGATGTTAGCTGATGGGAGGGATGGAACAGACATGCTTAAATAGAAGAAGTGAAGCAGGAGGAAGGCATGTTTGTTTCATCATCTGGGTAGAATGTCATTACAGTTTGGGTTGGGATAAGGCTATGGTCTTATTCCTTGGGGTAGTGCTTATTCTGAGCGACAGATTTTAGTTTTAGCTGGTTTTCCTAAATTCTTCCAAATTGGCCAGTTAGACACACAATATACCATTTGCAGTAACCATTTTTGATTCTAATCTCTCCTCTTCATTCTATGCTTTTGAAAGTGCAACTGGTCAAGGAGAACCAAAGGCACAAATATGCCACAACACACACACACACTGACTCTTGCTCTCATGAAAAAGTCAGTTTAGGAGAGGGAGATCTTAGTAGGAGACAGGATCTTAATAGAAGATCTGGACTATGGTTTCCATTCTGCCATTTTCTAGCTATTTGGCACTGAGAAGGTGATAAACCTCTCCTGCCTTCCTGTGCATAATCATCTGAAGGCAGAAGGCTAGCTTGGGCTTCACAAGGTCCCTTCTATGTCTAATATCTATTATCCAAGCTCTTAGTTTAGTTAATCTGTTGATGCCCTTTATCCTCCCCACAAGAAGAGAGAAGTAGAAATAAGTCATTACCAACTCCCATGAGGTGAAGTGGATCACATTAATGAAAAAGATGCTGTAAGTCAAGTGATATAAGTCAGATGAGATGACCCCCTAAACCTTGGGATTCCTTGAGTATATTACTTTTAGTTAGAAACAATAATGTAATAGACCTGATATGAAACTATGTAAAATGTGCTCAGCACATTAATTAGAACATAGTCAGGCACCAAAAGAGCTTCTAATAAAAAATAATAATTTTGTTATTAAATTTTTATAGAAAGTTCTTCATGTGATGTACATATGCAGGTAATTATCATTTGTATCCATTGAGCATACATATATTTAAATTTGATATTATATATTATCTCTATGAAATATGCCTCATTTCATCCTCATAATTATGGTCTAATTTTACTACAACAAATAAAAAGTTTAGTGACATGTTTGCTCAGAAGACAGGATGGTCTAGTAAGAAGAGTATGGGGTTTCAGTCTGTCAGGATTTTTTCCTGGCTACAAAAATTAAGGACCTTGTTGTTAGACATGGTGTCACCTTTGAAGAAGGGACATTTTCTGCTATCTTGAGATATTTCTTGACACACAAAGCCTCAACTTGTGCCTGACCTAATCCAGGGCATATCTGCCTGTGGAATGCATAATCAAGAATTATTCACAATGAACTTCTACATTTGTTTCTTTACCAGGTAGTTGCCTTACAAGAAAAACTTGAGTGGTGCCCAAAC
This sequence comes from Suricata suricatta, assembly GCF_006229205.1. Lineage (NCBI taxonomy): Eukaryota > Metazoa > Chordata > Mammalia > Carnivora > Herpestidae > Suricata > Suricata suricatta. The sequence continues at coordinate 38,109,298 of NC_043700.1, read as the reverse complement.
TCAAAGGTGCAGAACCTTGAATTTGATACTGAATCTTTAAAAACAAAATTATTTCCCTCTTTGTTATCATTCCAAGTCTGCTTTAGTGTTGTATAGCTGCCCATCCTCTGCCCCTGCCAAAATGATCTGCTAACTTTAGGCTTGGACCAGATGAGGCTGTTAGTCAATAAAACCAGAACTTGCCTTACATTTGGGGCTCCCACACACAGGCAAGTGGGCTTGAGAGCTTGTGTGCTAACCCAGGTCTGTAGTGTGGGATGTCAGGGGCTGAACTGGTACTTACGTGATGCTTGCATGAGTTAAGAGCCCTACAAAATCTTAACCTAGAGGATGTCTGTTTGTCCTACCTTGTTTCACTTTCATCACCTGAGACCGTCACCAACTCACCCAATACCTCCTATTGTATTCCTCCAGGGCAGGATACCAATTCTATAATGGCTTACATCTTCCCCATGTCTGCCTTTTACCCCTACAAACTGGTCCTTGAGCCAATCCAGATAAACTTTCTAGATCTGGCAGGTACCTGATTCTGAGAACTGTGGCTTCTTTATTGCCCTGGAATTCCTCCAAAATGGACCTCATTCTAGACTAAAACACTGGACTTGTGATTCAGGCCTTGCATGATCTGACTTACCTCTCCACATACACCTCCTTGCCATCCACCCTCACCACCCCACTACATGCCTATTGGCCTTCTTCTTTGTCTCACTAGGATTTGTTAAACTTGACCCTACTTTTGGTCCTTTGCATTAGATGAGCCTTCCAACTATATGTTCTTCCCACTTAATTTTACATGATTTGCTTCTTGTCATTTAGATCTCAACTTATACATTACTTTTTCAAAAAGATCTTTCCTGATGACCTCGATCTCTTTCACATCACTTTTTAAAATCTTCACATAGTATTTGTCACTAACTGATATGCTTGTATTTATTTTCATTATCATGTGCCTCTTTGTTTAAGTCTTGCCTTTTACCTTCCTCTGTGTCCTACCATTCAAGCCCCATGAGAGTAGGATCTCACTTTTTTCCACCTCTGCTATGTCCTAGCACCTAGGATATCTCTTAACATATAGGACTTGCTCAATAAATGCTTAACAAGTGAATGAATATTAACCCCATTTTAGGTAGGAGGGAGGACAGAGGCCCTCACTCTGCTAATTCTCCCACCTTGGTCACCACATGATCACCTCAGGTTCCACCCTCTTTCCCATTGGGCATACCTATCATCTGCAGGTGTAAGCCACAGAGCATTAAAATAATTGTCCTGCATTTTGTCACAAGAACACTGTTGTTCTCACTTTTAAAACAAAATTAAGGGGTGCCTGTGTGGCTCAGTCCATTAAGCATCTGACTCTTGATCTCATTTCAGGTCTTGATCTCAGGGCTGCATTGGGCTCCACGCTGGGCTTGGAGCTTACTTAAAATATAAAATTGAAAAAGAAATAAAACAAAATTCAAGTATATTATTAAATAATGAGACTTCTGCTATATGCTCATTTCTTCAATACGTTGAATTTGTTTCTAACTTTTTAAAACCAGTTTATTACTAATAAAGCAAAAATCACATTCCAGGGCATTCTTTCCCTCTCTGTCCCCACTAGCTCTCTTTTTCCTTGGTCACATCTAAGGACTGCCATGCAGGGTTGTGTTGGTGCAGAGATATTGGGGAGAGGAGCTAATGGATCAGGCTAAGATAGGGAGATGTCATTTATGTGTCACTTACCTAACAGTAATGGGGTTTAAATATGTGTGACAGGCTGGATGCAAAATTCCAGGAAACTGAAAATTTTCCCTAGTGAATGATAAGCTGGGTTGGCCTGAATCAGTAATAGAAATGCAGCTTGACATGATGAAGTTTAGCTGAAAACTGTTTGAAAACAGTCTGGAAAGTGTCTCCTAGGTTGCCATTAGGAAAGAAGCAGCTCTGAATAAAAGCAATTCTCAGAAGAGTCTTATCTTACATATATGTGCTCAACCATGTGGCTGTTTTTCCACCCTACACCTACACACACATACCCAGAGATGGTAGTGACTGTCAAAAGTCAGGTCCCAATAATGGAATATGAAATATGTGTATAGATGATATATAGAGTATGTTGGTGGAACTGGAAACAAGATTTATGAGACTTCAAACCAAATCTAATGCATGCTACTTAAGTCCTAAATCCTCTTCATAATTCTAATCCCTGACAATTATATAAATTTCTCTATATTATCTTCCTTGATCCTTAAAACAATCTCATATAGTAGGCAGAGAAAATCATATCATCCTTACAATTCAGATAATAGAAAATCAGTGTGGTTAAGAAAATTACCACAACATCAGTTTGTCAGATTTTCTTATAGGTTCAGTAATTTCAACTGAATCTAAGAAACCACAAAGTTTCTATGTGTTAGCTTTGAGAATTTATATCAGCCTAAAAACTTGCCATAAAACAATGTCTTTTTAAATATTTATTTAATCCTGAGAGAGAGAAAGAGACAGAGAAAGCAGGAGTGGGGGAGGGGCAGAAAGAGAGAGAGGGAGACACAGAATCCGAAGCAGGCTCCAGGCTCTGAACTGTTAGTACAGAGTTCAATACGGGGCTCAGACCCACAAACTGTGAGATCATGACCTGGGCCAAAGTTGTGCGCTTAACTGACTGAGCCACTTAGGTGCCACTCATTTTATATTTTTATCTTTATTTATTCATTTGAGGGGGGGCAGGGAGTGAGGGGGAGAGGGAGAGAATCCCAAGCATGCTCCACACTGTCCAAGCAGAGCCCAATGAACCATGAGATCGTGACCTGAGCTAAGCTGAAGTTGGACGCTTAACCTACTTAGCCACCCGAGCACTGCATCTCATTTTAAATAAACTTTGCAAATTTCCGGAAAAGAGAAATTGAGATGTGCGGGAATTATTTACTTTATAAAGGAAATCTGAATTTATCGAAAGAATGTGATATGACTTGTTTAAATAACAAGTAATTCCTTTAAATGTACACTAGACTCTAAAATACCTTTATTGATATATGCCCCCAATACATTTTAAGTGATCAAATTTATTATAAGTAAGCAAACTACCACATATAAAGAATTCCTATAAATCAGTAAGAAAAAAGCAAACAAATTTGAAATGGACAAAATGTATTACCAGTTGAGTCATAGAAGATAAAGCCCAAAAGGTCAACAGACATCTGCTTAAGAAGGAATGCTAGTTCCCACCTTCTTCCCTTCTTCCTGTACACATGGTTGTCCAGCCAAGGACTACATTTCCTAGCGTCCTCCTAAGGATGTACCTATGCATCTATAAAACTAAGTAGTGCCAGAGGAATGTGAGTGGAAGGGATGTGTGCAGCTTCTGCCTTATTTGCCTATGAACATTCCTTTTCTAAAAACTCTCTAATCTTTTCCCAAAAGTTTAACTGTAACCATGAAGACAAGGATGATGACCTACAGGATGGCAGTGTAACAAATGGAAAGATCCTTGAATAACGGTGGAGTTAAGCCACCTAACCAGCGTGGACTATCCAATGTAAGATTGCTATACAAGAGAGAAATGCCTTTTTAAAAAAACAGTATATCTGGGTGGCCTATTTGTTACATTAGCTTAGCCTTCACCCCAACTAATATGATGTTCAAACTAACTAGTATTCCATGAAATGCCAATTAAAACAAGGTTCCTTTTCATACCCTAAGGTTGATGACATTTTAAAAGTCCTGTGATATTAAAAATTGGAAATATGAAAATAAGAACTACTCATATATTTCTACCTGGAGTATGAATTGGTACAACAACTTAGGGAACGATTTGTCAGTATTTGTTAATATTTATAATGTAGAAAATTACCATTTGTTTCAATTCTAAGCACTGTAACTTCACATACTGAGACATATCTAGATCAGTTACAACATCACTTGTATTAGCAAATATTGGAAACAAATTAAAAGTCTATTAATAAGAGGATGGATAAATAAGTTTGGTATTTTCATATAATTAAGCACAATCAGCAGTTATAATGAAAGAACCACCTTTATATGTGACAATATGAATAAACTTCATAAACATAATGTGAGAGAAAAGGAAGCTGAAGAATATGTATAACATGATAGCAGTGGCTAAAATTCAAAATATGCAAAACACAGTTATTGTTTTGACTACATATGTATTGTAATAAAGGTATGAAAATGCAGTCTGGAAGAATACATACCAGATTCTTGAGAGTGGTGTCTCTGGGGAAGGAAGAGGATCTGTGAAGACAAACAAGGAGGACTTCAAACTTGTTCATATTGTTTTATTTCCTTTGTGGAAAATGTCATGCAAAAATTGTTAATGTTTGTTAATTATGGCTATTGGGTACAATCAGTGGTGTGCTTGGTGTGGATCACACTGGGAGAGTGAATTTTGTTCATCTCTTCCCAACTCCCCTTTCAAGGATGTCACCATGATGGCTTGAAATGGCCACAGGGAAAGAATTTACATCACAGAAATCAGCAAATGCTACAAATCAGAAATTTTTTATTCCCCTGAGAGTCAGTTGTTAACCTTGACTAGCACACCTCTGGGTACAATGTATCTATTAAATTAATCTTACTACTTTTTAATGATTTAAAATTTTTTCAAAATATAAGAAGTTAAAGTTCTAGCTTTATTTTTTTCAAGATTTCTTTCTTTCTTTTTCTTTTCTTTTCTTTTTTTCTCCACAAAACATCCTGCATATGTGTCTTGCTGGGGGTTGAGAGAAATTTTGGACTTCTTACTTACTACACCATTTCAAGAGCAAGTGATATCCCCTATGTGATAAGAAACTTCCACCCTCTTCTGAGAGAAGATAACAGCTTTTATAGCTGCCAGAATGCCCACACTTACCTCATGAAATTTTAGTTGTTGAACCACAATTTTGACTTCTACTTGTACAAAAATAAATCCTGATTAAAAATGGTTATAATATTGCCTTGAAAGTCTATATGGTTTCAATAACCTCTGTACCCATAATGTAAAATGTAATGTAATTACACTTTCTGAACCCCAAATCAGGACATGTGGTCATACAAGTATGGAGGACTGTGGGCAAGATGTTTGGCTTTAGTCCTGTCATTAAAATTCTGGGCTTTCAATCACTGTAACCACAGTACCAGATAACAAAGACTATTTATTCCACATTAATCACATAGGAATGCTCTGTTAACCTTAATCCTTGGAATGATTATTTTTTAACAACTTCCAATTTTTTATTAAAAAGTAAAATATATTACGTATAGAAAATATAGTTGTGAAAAGAGAAGTAAATAAAATAAAATCACCCATCCATAATTTCATGACCCAGATACAACAATCATTAATATTTCAATAAATAACTTTTCAGCTTGTTTTGTGTATAAATTTCTTTCTTTTCAAAATAAGATTAGATCATATACACTGAGTTTTTAAAATTGGGGTATAGTTGACACACAATGTTTCATTATTTTCTGGTATACATAATAGTGATTTCACAAGTCTACACTTTATTCTATGCTCACCTCAAATGTAGCTACCACCTGTCACCATACAACGCTGTTGACTATATTCCCTGTGTTGTACCTTCCATCCCCACTCATTCCACACATACACACTGCTTTAACTGGCCTTTTCCACATGAGACTCTATCATTAGTTTATTTCCATGTCATTTAATTTTCTTCAAAAGTGTTATTTTTATAACTATATAGCATTATATAACAATAATCAAATTCATTTCACCCATTCTTCCACTGTTAAATATTTGGATTATCTGCAATTCTTTTATATAATAAGTAATGATGGGATCATCACCCTAGTAAATCTCTGCATATATCTTTGTTCCTTTCTTTGGGACAAATCTTTTAAATTTTTAAAAATGTTTTATTTATTTCTGAGAGAGACAGAGTACGAATGGGTGAGGGACAGAGAGCGAGGGAAACATAGAATCTGAAGCAGGTTCCAGGCTCTGAGCTGAGAGCACAGTGGGCTCTAACTCATGAACCATGAGATCATAGCCTGAGCTGAAGTCGGGAGCTTACCTGACTGTGCCACCTGGTGCCCCTGGGATAAACCTGAATCATATAATTCCCGAGTCAAAATTTATGAATATTCTTTAAACATTTTTGATGATTATCTTTGTGAAAATTGGTTATCCATGTAGAAACTTTATATCATACACAAAAATACATTTAAAATATACTAAAAACAAAGTAAAAAGTAGAACTATTGACCTTAGAGCAAAATTTATTAAGATACTTTTTATAACATCAGGTTAAGGGGGGAAAAGAGAAAAATACAATTAACAAAGGTAACAATAAATACCTTTGAGTATAATAAAATGCAAAACTTTTCATTACAAAAGACAAAGGACAGACTGGGAGAAAATATCTGCAACCCATAGAACACAAAGAATTAGTATCTAGAACATAAGAATACTTATAAGCCAATAAGAAAAATATAAGCAATATAATAGAAAAATAGGCAGAGAATATGAAAGGCAAGCCACAAAACAAGGAATCTGAACAGTTAATAAATTTAGGAGATGTGCTCAAATTTACTAGTAGTAAACAAAATGTAAATTGAACTAACAAACTGGATCACATCCATCAGAGTAGCAAAAATTTTAAAGTCTGACATCAAATTTAACAAGAATGTGATATAAATGGGACTCTCACATGCTGCCAGTGAGAAAGTAAATTGGTTCAAACATATGGAGGAGCAATTTGGTGATATTTATGAAAGCTGACAATGTTTGCTCTTGGGGTCAACAAGGATGAGTCAAGTCAGGTGCGCAGGGCATGACATTGAGGGAGGCATGCACTATCAGGGTCCTGTGAGTGTAGGTTAGCACCTGAGAATGAGGTCCTCCTAAAAGCTGTCCTCCACATACTCTGCTTGCCTCGCCCTGGTCCCAGCCCTGATGCACATGTCTTAAAAGCCACTACTTCATTTCTAAATATATACTCATCAGTTTGTTCACATGTGCTCCAAGAGACATAAACAAAAATTTCATTGCAGCATTGTTTACAAAAGTGAAAACTGGAAACAATGCAAATGTTCAATAATAAAATTATATATATATTTGTATATATATATGGGATATTGATTGAATAGTATATTATAAAATAATTTAAATGAATAGAGTTACATGTATCAACATGGCTAAATCTCATAACAAATCTCAAAAAAATAGTTTTGAGTAAACAAAGCAAGTTACAGAATGATACATTTGGTATGATTCACTTACATAAAGTTTGAAACATGCTTTATAATATTATTTCTTTATGGACACAATCATAGTGTAAGACAAAAAAGTCATCCAAATGATAAACATCAAATTCATATTAGTTCTTTCTGTAAAACAAAAGGGAAAAATAGGGTCAGAGTAATAAATGTAAAAGTTTTCTTTAACTGTTAAAAAAATTGTTTTTTAGAGAAAGAGTGAGAGTGGGAGTGCAAGCTAGGGAGATGGGTAGAAGAAGAGGGAGAGAGAGAGAGAGAGAGAGAAAATCTTAAGCAGGCTCCACACTCAGCAAGAAGCCTGATGTGGGGCTCAATCCCATGATTGTGGGATCATGATCTGAGCTGAAATCAAGGTCAGATGCTCAACCAACTGATCCACCCAGGCAGGCGCCCCAAGATTTTTTTAAGTATCTGAAGCAAATACAACCAAATGTCAGGACTTCTTAAAATTGGGTTGTGCTCTCCTGGGTGTTAGTTTAATTATTTTCCACAGTTTTATGTGTGTTTGGAGATTTCATAATTTTAAATGACCAAAAATGTTAAAATTCATATACCTCCATAACTAGATGACTTTGGGCAAGTCAATTAACTTTTCTGGAATATCAGTTTATTTTTTTCTCTAAAATAACCACATAACTATATCGCGAATCATAGAGTGATTTTCTAACTCTACAGATATTTTCTTGCTGTGTGTTAAGCCTGGCTTAGCTTTTGAACTACTCCTGACTAAGGTCTGGTAGGTTGTACTCACTAAATAGTGGAGCCCAGAATGGGTCCTATGTCATGAGATTCAAAAATGGACATGCCTCACTGAGCTGTAATTCCATTTCACCCTATTATCCTTACCTGTCAGGTACTGTGGTGGATGAAATGACATACCACTCAAATCTCTTTGAAGTAAGGACTTCTTTCCCACTGCTGAGAGTATATTAGTCTTTGGTTGCCAGCCCCTCCAGGGTTACTTCAGCTACAAAGAGCCACCTCATTCAAGGTCAAGCCTTTCCCAGAGGAACTCTCATATCCAGTGGCCAATAAAAGTTAGTATATAAACATCTAACAGTTTTGGCCCAACCCAGGGTGACTATGACAGGTGATTTTAGTTAGCTCCAAAGCTCCCTGTGGGGCTCGTTGAGGCTGTTGCAGCCTGACCCGTCCTTCCCTTCCTCAGGTGCCAAGGGCATTCCCTGATTAATATTTTGAGAGCTAAACTCTGTTTCTGGATCTGTTTCCTGGAGAACACAACCTGTGAGGTTGGTATTAGGAGTGGGATGACAAAGGTAATATGGGGTTTTGGAACTGGATTGCTTGCCACCTGGTTAGCAACAAGGAGCTCCTCATCAGTGGTAAACTGAGCACAATTAGTCCCTGGAAAAACTGGCCATCTGCAGGGGATTGAATAGTCCATCCAGAACCTCAGAAGATGACCTTATTTGGAAATAGGGTCTTTGACTTTCTTATACCACACACAAAAATAAATTCAAAGTAGATTAAATACCTAAATGTGAGACAGGAAACCATCAAAATCCTAGAGGAGAACACAGGCAGCCACCTCTTTGACATCAGCCATAGCAACCTCTTACTAGATATGTCTCCTGAGACGAGGGAAATAAAAGCAAAAGTAAACTATTGGGACCTCATCAAAAGAAAGAGCTCTTTCACAGTAAAGGAAACAAACAATCAACAAAACTAAAAGACAGCGTATGAAATGGGAGAAAATACTTGCAAATAACGTGTCTGATAAAAGGTTAGTATTCAAAATCTATAAAGAAGTTATCAAACTCAATGCCCAAAAAATAAAAATCCAACTTAAAAATGGTAAGACATGAATAGACATTTTTCCAAAGAAAACATACAGATGACTAACACACACATGAAAAGATGCTCAACATTGCTCATCATCAGGGAAATACAAATCAAAACTACGATGAGATACCACCTCACACCAGTCAGAATGGTTAAAATTAACAACACAAGAAACAATAGATGTCAGCAAGGATGTGGAGGAAGGGAAACCCCCTTGCACTATTGGTGGGAATGCAAACTGGTGCAGCCACTCTGGAGAACAGTATGGAGGTTCCTCAAAAAATAAAAAATGGAACTATCCTCCAACCCAGCAATTATACTACTAGATATTTACCCAAAGGATACAAAAATACTGACTCAAAGGGGCACATGCACCCTGATGTTTATAGCAACATAATCAACAATAGCAAATTATGGTAAGAGTCCAAATGTTCATCGACTAATGAATGGATAAAGAAGATAATATATATGTATATATATATACATATATATACATACATATATATATACATATATATACATATATATATATGTACATATATATGAATATTAGTCATCAAAAAGAATGAAATCTTGCCATTTGCAATGATGTGGATGGAGCTAGATTATGTTAAGTAAAATAAGTCACAGAAAGACAAATGCCATATGATTTCATTCATAATTGGAGTTTAAGAAACAAAACAAATGAACATAATGGAAAGAAAAAAGATAGAGGCAAACCATAAAAGAGACACTTGACTAGAAAGAACAAACTGAGGATTTCTGGAAGGGAGATGGGCAGGGGGGATGGATTTAATAAGTGATGGGTATTAAGGACGGCATTTGTTGTGATGAGCACTGGGTGTTACACGTAAGTGATGAATCACTAACTTCTACTCCTAAAACTAATATTACACATATGTTAACTAACTAAAATTTAAATAAAAACTTGAAACATGAAAAAACTTTTTAAAAAAGGAAATAGAGTCTTTGAAAATGCTAATTTTCTCAGGCTAAAATAATCATAGATTTAGGATTCCTTTAAGTCCAATGATTGTCATCCTTATAAGAAAAGGGGAAATATGCAGACGGAGACAAATAGGAGAGAAGGCACATGAAGATGGACGCCGAGCTTGAAGTCATGTAGCCACAAGTCAAAGGATGTCAGGAGTCCCCAGAAATAGGGAAAAGAAGGAAGAATTCTCCTCTAAACCCTTCAGGAGAAGCATGGCTCTACTGATACCCTGATTTCAGACTCCAGCGTCCAAAACTGTAAGAGAATAAATTTCTGTTGTTTAAGCCATCCACTTTATTATGGCAGCCATAGAAAACTAATACTTAGTCTTGTTGTTAAAACTTTCACCAGTAGCAAATTGAAATGGTTATACCAGTGGAAGGAAATATAGCAGCTGATATAAAGTACTAGATGTGTCAAAAGTTTGGAGAAAATAGTAACAACAAAAATCAGTAGCTATTACTAAGATAACTTGACACTCTAGAAAAGATAATGAAAACCTGAGAGTAATTTACAGGCAAATGAGAGCCAAATGTGGAAGCAAGAGGCCCTCCTTGAATCATATAAAGAGGCTTTCAAATGCTAGACGGAGAAAGCAGAGAAAGCTGACTACCAGACTCAGGACCTAACTCTGAGAACAGCAGACTTCTAAAAAAAAAGGTGAAACTTCCAGCCAAGGATATCTGAGTTGATTTTAGCTTCCCCTTCAATCTTGAAACTCCTAACTCCCAAAACTTCTGCGCAAGTGGGTCACCCCTCACTCTTAAAAGCAGCATTCCCCTCTTACTTGAAAACACTGTGGAGACCTCTATCCACAAGATATGTGTTCCCATCAGACCTGCCTCTACTTCACTTTTTGACCTCACTCCTACAACTAAGGTTAAGTTTCAACACATCCCAGATGCTGAGAATACAGTGTGAGCCCATGTCCCTCATTCTCTTACAGGAGTGGTTTTTGAGACCTTGCCCAATAAACCTCCTGGGAGTCCATCTCTGTCTCAAGACCTCTTCTGGAAAATTCTACCTAAGACAGTATGTATTGTCACCATCCCACAGAGGTTGCTATTTGCATACAACTTCATGTTTTTAAGTAAGTTTTGATATATTAAAAGAAGAAATTGGGAAGTAAAGGTGGTGAAACAAACTTTGTCCACAGCAGATCCAGCAGCTCTGAAAGCTCCACAAATGAATGGTTCCTAAATTCTCTGACCTTCCAGTCAGTTTTATTAATGAATTTAAGAACATTTGACCTATAATAACTCCACACAATCTTACAATTTGCTAATTGAAAAACGTCCTGCAATTAAAAGCAGGCCACAACCCTCTTGCATATTGGAAATAAAGGGCTCTCGAGGGATTTCAGGTTTACAAAGTCACATTCATGCTTGGAAACTTACAGGTTTAGCATTTTCCATTAGGTCATTTCATATCTTTAGGTTTTAGATCAGATGATTGAGAATACCCAGGCATGGTCATGGAACATTAACTGGAAATAATGAAGTTTCTCGGGTACCTCTGTACAACTCCAAAGGAGATACTTGATTTAAAGTCCACACAGAATACATTGTGCCTTTCCAGATTAAATCATTTGTGACTAAATGTGAAGATTTTAATAGTTCTTTTTTCTTTTATTTATTTTTATTTCTTATTAATAGTTTATTACCAAGTTGGTTTCCATATAACACCCAGTGCTCTTCCCCACAAGTGTCCCTCTTCATGACCATCATCCCTCCTTCCCATTTCCCCCTCCGTCTTCAGCTCTCAGTTTGTTCTCAGCATTCAAAAGTCTCTCATGATTTGCCTCATTCCCTCTCCCCAACTCTTCCCCCCCCACTTCCCCTTCCCAAGGTCCCCTGTTAGGATTTTCCTGCTGGACCTATGAGTGATAACATATGGTATCTGTCCTTCTCTGCCTGACTTATTTCACTTAGCATGACTCCCTCTAGGTCCATCCATTTTGCTACAAATGGCCAGATTTCATGCTTTCTCATTGCCATGTAATACTCCGTTGTATATATATACCACATCTTCTTGATCCATTCATCAGGTGATGGACATTTAGGCTCCTTCCATGATTTGGCTATTGTAGAAAGTGCTGCTATGAACACTGGGGTACATGTGCCCCTATGCATCAGCACTTCTGTATCCCTAGGGTAGATCCCCAGCAGTGCTGTTGCTGGGTCATAGGGGAGTTCTACTGATAGTGTTTGAGGAAGCTCCACACTGATTTCCAGAGCAGTTGTACCAGTTTACATTCCCACAAACAGTGTAGGAGGGTGCCCATTTCTCTGTATCCTCGTCAACATCTATAGTCTCTTGATTTGTTCATTTTAGCCACTCTGACTGGGGTGAGGTGGTATCTCAGTGTGGTTTTGATTTGTATTTCCCTGAAGATGAGTGACAATGAGCATCATTTCATTTCATTTCATTTCATTGGTTATCTGGATCTCCTCTTTGGAGAAGTATTTGTTCAAGTCTTCTGCCCATTTCTTCACTGGATTATGCGTTTTTCAGGTATCAAGTTTGGTGGTCCCTTGTAGATTTTGGATACTAGCCCTTTATCTGATATGCCATTTGCCACTATCTTTTCCCATTCAGTTGGTTGCCTATTAGTTTTTTTTTTTTAATTGTTTTCTTTGCCGAGCAGAAGCTTTTTATCTTGATGAGGTCCTATCAGTTCATTTTTGTTCTTGGTTCCCTTGCCTTTGGGGATGTGTCAAGGAGGAAATTGCTGCGATTGAGGTCAAGGAGGCTGTTACCTGCTTTCTCCTGTAAGGTTTTGATGGTTTCCTGTCTCACATTCAGGTCCTTCAGCCATTTTGATCTTATTTTTGTGTATGGTGTAAGAGACTGGTCTAGTTTCATTCTTCTGCATGTTGCTGTCCAGTTCTCCCAGCACCACCTGCTAAAGAGGCTGTCTTTTTTCCACTGGATATTCTTTCCTGCTCTGTCAAAGATTAATTGGCCATACACGTGTGGGTCCAGTTCTGGGTTCGCTATTCTATTCCATTGGTCTATGTGTCTGTTTTTGTGCCAATACCATCCTGTCTTGATGAAGACAGCTTTATAGTAAAGGCTACAGTCTGGGATTGTGATGCCTCCCCTTTTGGTTTTCTTCTTCAATATTACTTTGGCTGTTCGATTTTTGTGGTTCCATACAAATTTTAAGATAATTTGTTCTAGCTTTGAGAATAATGCTGGTGCAATTTTGATGGGGATTGCATTGAATGTGTAGATTGCTTTGGGTAATAATAACATTTTAACAATGTTTATTCTTCCGATCCATGAGCACGAAATGTTTTTCCATTTCTTTGTGTCTTCTTCAATTTCCTTCATAAGCATTTTATAGTTTTCAGCATACAGGTTTTTAAATCTTTGGTCAGGTTTATTCCTAGGTCTATTATGGTTTTTCATGTAATTGTGAATGGGATCCGTTTCTTGATTTCTCTTTCTGTTGCTTCATTTTTGGTGTATAAAAATGCAACCAATTTCTGTACATTGACTTTTGTACCCTGAGACTTTGCTGAATTCATTGATCAGTTCTGGAAGGCTTCTGGTGGAGTTGATCAGGTTTTCCATGTAGAGTATCCTGTTATTTGCGAAAAGTGAAAGTTTGACTTTCTCTTTGCCAATTTGGTGTTTTTTATTTCCTTTTATTGTCTGATTGCTGATGCTAGGACTTCCAGCACTATGTTAAACAACAGTGGTAAGAGTGGACATCCCTGTAGTGTTCCAGATCTCAGGGGGAACGCTCTAAGTTTTTCCCCATTGAGGATGTTAGATGTTTATAATTGTTAGCTCTTCCTGATGGAGAGACCCTGTAATTATTATTTAATGTCCTTCTTCATCTCTTGTTACTGCCTCTACTTTAAAGTCCAGTTTGTCCAATATAAGTATGGCTACTCCGGCTTTCTTTTGGCGTCCAGTCGCCTGGTAGATATTTCTCCATCCCTTTACTTTCAACCTGAAGGTGTCTTCAGGTCTAAGGTAAGTCTCTTGTAGACAGCATATAGATGGATTTTGTTTTTTTATCCATTTTGCTATTCTGTGTTGTTTGATTGGAGCATTCAGTCCATTGACATTCAGTGTTATTATTGAAAAATGTGTGTTTAGATTCATTGTGGTCTCTTTAGAGTTCCTGTATGTATTGATGTCTCTGGTATCTTATATTCCTTGCTACTTTTCTCTCATAGAGTCCCTCTTAGGATTTCCTATAGGGCTGGTTTGGTGGTGATGAATTCTCTCAACTTTTGTTTATTTGGGTACCCCTTTATTTCTCCTTCTATTTTGAATGACAGGCTCGCTGGATAAGGAATTCTGGGCTGCATATTTTTTCTGTTCATCACATTGAAGATTTCCTGCCATTCCTTTCTGGCCTGCCAAGTTTCAGTAAATAGGTCTGTAACCATTCTGATAGGTTTCCCTTTGTATGTTAGGGCCCTTTTATCCCTAGCTGCTTTGAGAATTCTCTCTTTATCCTTATATTTTGCCAGTTTCACTATAATATGTCGTGCTGAAGGTTGGTTCAGGTTATGTCTTAGTGGAATTCAATATGCCTCTTGAATTTCAATGTCTTTCTTTTTCCCCAAATTGGAGAAATTTTCATCTATAATTTGATTAAGCACCCCTTCAGGACCTTTTTCTCTTTCTTCCTCTTCAGGAACTCCTATGATATGGATATTGTTCTGTTTGATTGTATCACTCAGGTCTCGAATCCTCCTTTAATGCTCCTGTAGCAATTTCTCTCTCTTTTTCTCGGCTTCCTCTTTTGCTATACTGTGTCTTCTAAAAAGTCACCTTTTTTCTCTGCTTCTTCAATCTGTGAAGTGGCGGCCTCCATTTTATTACTCATCTCATTTATAGCCTTTTTAAGGTCCCTAGTCTGTGTATCAATAGCTTCTCTGATGATTTTTTCAAGCCCAGTGATTAATTTTATGACAATTGTTCTAAATTCTTGTTCAGTTATGTTGTTTATGTCTGTTTTGAGTAGTTCTGTAGCTGTGATTTCTTCCTGGATTTTCTTTAGAGGAGAGTTCTTTGATTTCGTCATTTTGGCTAGCTTTCTGTCTCTTGTCAGTTTTAAAAGCTCATTCTGCACTGTGCACCTGTTAGTATTGCTCTATTAAAGAAGGCTCATTGACTGTCCAGGGCCTGTCATTTCAGAAGATGTTCTTTTAATGCTTTCTCTTGGTTTCTCTTGTTATGCCTGTAATTAATATATTTCCTTACTCAGTGATATTTGGGACTTTCCACTATGTGTTCTTTGTCTTGTTTCTTGAGGTAGCCCTGAAAAGAAAACAGACAAACACAAAGGGAACACAAGCTTGCAAACTCATTGACAGATCAGTTAACAAGCAAACCAAATGGGAAAGGAAAAGAAGGAGCAGAAAGAAAAGAGAGGACAGGACAGGATGGGGAAAAAGCTGGGGGACAGAGACAGCCAAAGATAAAGGACAGTTTGAGAGCATAAAACCTGCGGAGGGGAGAGATAAGAATGAGATTAGGGAAAAAATATCTGGATGGTAAGAATTGATCTAATCACAGCAGTGCATAAATGTTGGTCTTTCCCAGACTCCAAGGGGGAAAGGGAGAAAAGAAGAAAATAGGAAAATAGAAAAGAGAAAATAAGGGAAAAAATTATAAAAATTTAAAAATAAAAATAATAAGAAAAAAATTGAAAAAAGTAAAAATAGTAAGAAAAGAAGAATCCAGCTCTCCCGGGCGGATGGTCGTGGTTCGATGTAGGTAGGTCGCGTCTCAAAGGCTGCTCTCTGAGGTCTTGCCTTATGGATGCAGGGAGAAGAATGGTGGTGCTGCAAGCCCCTCTCAGACCATGCATTGCCCACCTCCCCGTGCCACAGGCGGGTTAAATTGTTTCAGTTTTCTAAGTTTCGCCAGGTTTCTAAATCCTAGACCACACACTTTAATGCTTCCGCCACTGTTAAAATGATCTCCGGCAGCTGGGCGGCTTTCTGGCCAGGATCGCACAGGGGAATTGGGGAGCCAGCCCTTTCCTGGCTCCGCCTGAAGTCAGTGGGCTGCTGGGTCCACGGGAGAACAAGCCTGCTGAGGGGAACGGATTTCTCTCCTCACGCCCAGCGGATCCACATGGAAAGTTTGTCTTTCCGCCCTGGACTGAGGTCTCCAGTCTCGAGATACAACGCTATGAGCATTGCAGCCTCTCCTCTTCCCCTCGGCTCTGCGCCACCCTGTGTGGCCATCCCACGCAGCGTCCTGCACAGCCGGTTTGCGCACAGCTCTCCAAGGTTCTGTGCCACCCTGTATGGTCGCCCTGTGAGGGCGCACGGCCCTGCACAGTGCTATGCTGGCCATGGACACACAGCTCTCTGCGGGCCGGTGCCAAGTTTCTGGTCACTCTCTTTCCCGGGCTCCGCTTTGAGCCAGTGTTCCCTCCCCCAAAGTCTCTTGTCCCAGTTTGCACTCACTCAGGCATCCATGAGGCTGTTATCAACAAGGGGTCAGCGGTCAGTGCACACACCTCTGTTCTTGGAGATCAAAAAGTTGCAGCTTTTAATTCTTCTCAGTTTGATGGTTGTGGGCATGCAGAGGTAACAGTGTTCCCTACTTCTCCACCACCTTGCCCTCCTTCCCTGGCTGTACTTTTAAATATTTCTTAATATAACAAAAAACAAAATCTCGTGATGATTGTTATAGGTCAACTTATGGAATGTTATAGGTCACCTTATGAAATGTACTAGGTCAACTTATAAGGTATCAGAGAGCTTACTGTATATAGGTTCGGTTTTAAACTCCCATTCTGGTGAATAATTAAAGATTGGGCAATCTGGAAAGACCCTAAGAATGTAACTCGATAAGGAACATTGTAACCTGAAGTTTAATTTGTTTTTTGAGATTCTGTTAAGTAACCCCACCCCTCTACTAAGACCTGGCTATAGCAAAGTCCACAGGTGAAAGTCACCTGGTCACTATCTCTCGCAGTATCTTAGGGGTCTAACTATGACTGGTCATTCTAAAGGGACAGAGAACCTTAAAATGATAGGTTCCCACCAAAACTAATGTCTGTGTATTACAATGTAATTGGCTATCAAGGAATGCTGTGAATTGTAATTGGTTAACTAAATGATGACGTGTTCTGTCCATATAATCTCACTGCCCCCTTAGTTCGGGGCCATTCTCTGCTCCTTAACACCAGGGAGATCAGGTTTGGCCTGGCTGTAATAAAAGCATGAGGCTGTGAATAAAATTATGCCTCGCTTCTATTCGGCATTGGTGGTCTTTTCGTAATCACCCCGCAACAATGATATCACTCAAAGGAGAACTAGCAATGATGCTTCTACTTTAAACTGAAAGTCATTGATAACCTTGAACTTCAGTTAAGGTAGAAAGAGCTCTAAATAAGTGAGGGTGGACATCCTTTTAGTCAAGCCTCAGTTGAATTGTGGCTTTTCCAACTACTCAGGGCTCATTCAAATGTAAATAGAATGCAAACAGAGGAAGTGTGATTTATGTTTCTGTTTAAGGAGGTAATCTCAGCCAGAACTAATTTAACTTCTTTTATGCTGACAAAATGAACAGAGACCTCAAGATATGAAGACAAAGGCATGTGAAGTCATAGCCTTCAGCACTCAGTCTAGCATCTTATCACAAGTAAAGCAGTACAGATGCATTGACATGAAAAAAGAAAAGCTTAAGCACTAAGACAAAAGGACTTCATTCTATCAAACCATCATGAAAATGAAAAAAATAACTATAAGACAGGAGAAAATATTTGCAAATCGCTCACTGGGTGAGGTACTGGTAACCAGAATATATAAAGAATTCTTAGAATTCCATAATAAAGAAATAAATAATCTAATTAAAAATGAGCAGTGTCTTTGAGTTGATATTTCTTAAACAAAGATATATGAACGGCCAATAAACATATGAAAAGGTATTCAACTCAGGGCGCCTGAGTGGCTCAGTCGATTAAGCAGCTGGCTTCTGCTTAACCATGAGGTCATGATCTCATGGTTCGAGCCCTGTATTAGGCTGTGTTGACAGTTCAGAGCCTGGAGCCTGCTTCGGATTCTGTATCTCCCTCTCTCTCTGACCCTCTCCTGCTCACACTGTCTCTCTCTGTCTCTCAAAAATAAATAAAAAAACATAAAAAGAATTAAATAAAAAAAGAAACAGTATTTAACAGCATTGGCCATTTAGAAAATGCACACCAAAACCACAGTGAGCTATCACTAGGATGCTAGAATCAAGAAGACAGATATAACAAATGTTGGTGAAGATGTGGAGAAATTGGAACCCTATACATTGCTGATTAACATATAAAATGGTGCTGCTGCTGTAGAAAACAGTTTGGCGGTTCTTTAAAAGATTAATAGAATTACCATCTGACCCAGCAACTCCACTTCTTCATACGTACCCAAGATAAATGGAAACAAAAATCTATACAAAAATGTTTATAACTGTCAACAAAATGAAAAGAACCTCAATGGCTATCAACAGCTGATGAATGGATAAGCAAAATGTGGTATATGCACACAATGGAAAACTATTCAGCCATAAAAAAAATTATGAAATACTGATACAGCATACACAAACCTTCAAAACTTACAGTAGGTAAAAGAAGGCAGTCATAAAAGACAACCTACTATATGATCCATTTCTATGAAATGTTCAGATAGGGTAATCTAATTGTACAGAAAGCAGACTAGTGGTTGCCTATGGCTAGGGGATGAGTACTAAACAGGGAATGTTAATGAATACCAATTATATTAAGGAGAAAATTTTTCTAAATTTAGATTGTGATGATGGTTGCACAATTCTTTCAATATATTAAAACCATTGAATTGTATACTCTAAATTGGTGAATTTTATGATATGCAAAATTGTATCTCAAAAATACATAAATTTTTTTTTTTTACTTTTTAAGAACTTTTATTTGAGAGAGAGTGAAAGAGACCACGAATGGGGGAGAGAGCAGACAGAAAGAGAATTGTAAGCAGTCTCCACACTGAGTATGGATGGAATCAATGCAAGACTCAATGAGGTCATGACCTGAGCCTACATTAATAGTCAGATGCGCAACTGACTGAGCCATACAGGTGCCCCCTCCAAAAATTTTTAATTAATTTCATTCCATGGAGGCTGTTCTATCTACTTTTTCTCTAAGCCTGGTTCTAAAATGGAGCTGTTCATTCTTAGTCTTCTGGGGGGAAACCTACATTTTATTCTATAGCTGATCTGAGTTTTACTTCATCCATATATATTTTGCATGCAGGCTACAGCTATATATGCATATATATAACAACTTCCTAACTAGAAGGTATATAAGGATGGAAAATTAATGTGAAAGAGCTATTTCAGGGCACTTACTTAGGTTGGTGTACTGTTGCTATAACACTGAAGCTTTTTTGTGAATCTGCTTATTTTCCTTTCTGTATCCTTCATTGTCTTTGTGGTGGATTATATGATTTGTCAGTAAGTATTCCCTCAATTCTGAACCTGTCCTACCTTACTCCTAAGAGAAATATATTTCCCAGCGAAATTAGGTTTGTCTGGGTGACTTCTAGGAAGGAACTAATGACTTTTGTTAATTCCAAATGTATGCTTGAAGAAGCTTTGGGATTTTTCGCCAACCTTCTTATAAGTATCCAACTAGAAGTGAGCATTTTAGATAGAAGTATCTCTTTCAGCTTGAGTTTCAGACAAAAGACATGTGAAGCAGAACTGAAGCGAATATCAGCCCAAAGCAGAGCTACCCAACTGTTCATGACCTTCAAGGAAGAAATAAATGTTTGCATTCCACTGATTTTCTTGTACACAGCTTATCTTAGTGAAAGCTGAATAATGCAATTGTCTTTGTATTCATTCAGAAAACATATTTTGAGTACTACCATGCATTTGATTCTGTAGTTATTCTTTAATGGACAAAACTTGGTCTCTTCTATTGTCAAGCACTTTATACTCTAGAAGTTAAATACAAAAGGACAAAAATAAACAAAATACAAAATAGGTGGTGAGTGATATGAAAGATATAAAACATAATAAGAGGTTTAGAGCAGAAAAAGATTACTTCTGAACCAGAGAGATCATAGAACCTTCATCTTAGGAGATGAAAATCCAGTTGTATATAGATTAAAATAAAAAAAAATATATAATTTAACATAATATATTCAGTTTTCAACATAGATAACAGTAAAATATAATGAAGAATTAGGTGAAAGTAATTTAAAATGTTGATTTAATTTCATGGAATGAACCCTAATATACTGTAGATTTCCAGTTGTTTACAAATATTTTCTTCTTAATATTTTTGGTTGGTTAACTATTTTTTCTTTCCTTTTCCTACTCTCTCTCATTCAGTTATTTAAGGAACTCACACCAGAGTACTTCCAGAGGTGAGGAGATTACTTTTCCCTGAGCACAGACGTGCTTCAAGGTGAGTACCTGAAACAAGTTGCATGGAGACCACAACCTCTTTTGAGGGAAGAATTCAGAGGAGAGGTGGCACTGTCAGAAAGCTGTCTCCACAGAGTTTAGTGTTGGAAGAGACCTTTCCTACTTTAATTCCACTCCCCATCATTGTACTGGTGAGGACCAGAGGCACAGAGAAGCTGAAGAACTCATTTAGTCACACAGTCTGTTAACGTGGTAGCCCTGGGACATGGGAGCAGGCCTTTTTATTTTCAGTCTGTTCTTACATTTATTTGTAATGACCTCAGTCAGATTTTTTTTTTACCTTGTCTGTGTGAGTTCAACTTAAAAAATGAATATAGAAGTTAATAGTTTAGGGCCCAAGTCACAAGTGCCTATAGGTTCTGAACAGTTCACATGAGCCTGAAGGGCAGTTGTGACTCCATAAGGTTAGAATGCAGTAATACAGTCATAAGGGCCCACTGTAGCTTTTTAAAAGACTGAATAGTATTCTGACACAAGATTATTGAGTGGGGAAGACCTTTACAAATAGAGGGATAGTGTGGATAAAGACAGAGAAATGGGGACATGTATTTAAAGAAAAACCAGTAGTCTTATTTGAGGACATATGAAGAATGTCTCTTGGTTGAGATAAGGGTGTGGTTCTTATAGCCCATATTGAGATAGGGATGAATTCACCCCAGCAAGCAACAGTATGCAGAGGTTCACACCCAATGACTAGGCAAATTGTTCTTCTCACTAGGTGCCACTGTAGGACAGAAAACAACTAGAGCTCTTGTACTTTCCCTAAATGCTACTTCCGTCCTGAATATGATGCTACACAAGCTTCTGAAATTTACATCATCCCTCAAAGTAGGAAAAAAGAGTCAGGGAAAATCCTAACATAACTGAAAACCCTTGCACCAATAGGTTTACTTGAAACTCACTAGATTTTTGAAAATCCTATTCCCACTTTAATTTTTAAATTATAATTCCAGTATAATTAACATACGGTGTTATGTTAGTTTCAGATGTATAATATAGTGATTCAACAATTTCCTACATCATCTTATTCTCATCACAACATGTGCATAATCTCCATAATCCCCATCACATATTTCACCCATGTCCCCACCAATCTCCCCTCTTGTACCCATCAGTTTGTTCTCTATAGGTAAGAGTCTGTTGAGGTAAAGGAAGGTGGTGGCAGAGTAGAAAGACTGTAGCTTAGGTTCATCCTACATAGTACATAACTATGAAATCATCCTAAACAACCCAGAAATTGATAGAGCAAACTTCATGACTAAAAGGAGAGAAGAGGCCACATTGAGAAGGTAGGAAGTGCGGAAAGGTAGTTTAGGAGAAAAATTGATTGCAGTTTCTGCAGAGGGGAGAGAGCCATGGGTATGGAGAAGGGCAAGAGAGAGAGGAACACCAAAGGGAAGACACAAAGAGGACATTTCTCCAAAGCTGTTGGCTTGGAAAATGAGAGGCTGAATTATATGAGTTCTTGTAATCAGTGGAACTTAACTGGAGATTTAAAGATCAGTGGGATTGGTTGGGATATAGCCCAGAGGGCACTGCCCTGTTCCTGGTGAGAGGGCAGACAAACAACCTGGGTTGCAACTTAAAGAGCACGTGGAACACACAGTGGAGAGATTATTTGTTCTTGGAGCATGTCCCTGAGAGGCAGTGTTCATGGAGACACCTCTTTTGAGACAAAGGAGCTGGCTGGTACCATTTCTCTCCTCCACCATCAGCATACACAGAGCCATCTGCAAGAAGCAGTGAGGTGCTGAATTGGCTACCTAATTTGCCTATTTCAAGTGCTACAGCTTTGCACTTTGGTGGGACTGCCCTTCTCAGTCACGCATGCCTCCATCCCAGTGCAGTAGGTCTCTTCCACTGAAGACCAGCAGAAACTCTTTCCCATGTCACGTCTCCCAACCAGAGAGTTTTATGGGGCTTCAGTTCTAGTGGAAGTAGTATCAGGTCTCTTTTAATAAGCAGACCAGAGCACACCTAGTCAAAACTCACCACATTCAGGCCAGGGACCAAACACTGCCCACAGCAGGCAAGGACAGCCCTTGCAGACAACTGGCATCAAGGATAGAGCAAACAAAACACAACAGAAGAGCACACACAGCATACATCAGAGACACTCCCAGAAGTGCCAAGGTCTGAACACTATATGAATCACTTCTCCATAAAGCCACTACTTTCAGGAGCAGGAGAAATAACTGGCTTTTCTAACACAGAGAAGAAGAAAAAGACTTAGACAAAATGTCAATGGAGGTATTTAGCCCAAATGAAAGAAAAGAAAAGGTCATGGCCAGAGATCTAATTGGTCTCAGTGAGACCCTTAAAACAGGGATAAAAGAGTTTAAAAAAGGTATCAGTCAGAGATGAAGAGTGCAATAAACAAGATTAGAAACATGCTTAATGGAATAAACAACAGGCTGGAAGAATCAGGGAAATGAATTAGTGACAGAGAAGATAAAATAATGGAAAAGAATGGAGCTGAACTAAAGAAAGAAAAATTATGCAACATGAGAATAGACTTAGGGAACTCAGTGACTCCATCAAACATAATAACATTCATATGATAGGAATCCCAGAAGAAGATAGAGTAAAGGGGGCAGAAAGTATTTAAGGAAATAATAGCTGAAAACTTTCCTAATTTAGGGAAGGAAATAGACATCCATCTTGAAGAGGCACAGAGAATTCCCATCAAAATCAACAAAAGCAGGCCAACACCAAGACATATTGCAATTATATTTGCAAAATATAGTGACCCAAAAAATGCTAAAAGCAGCAGAAACAAAAGAACTCCTTAACTTACAAGGAAAACCCACAATGTTTCCTGGAGACTTCTCCACAGAAACTTGGCAGGCCAGAAGGGAATGGCATGATATACTAAACGTGCTAAATGAGAAAAGTCTGTAGCCAAGAACAGTCTATTCAGCAAGGCTATCATTCAGAATAGGAGAGTTAAAGAATTTCCCATACAAACAAAATCCAAAGGAGTTCATGACCATTAAACCAGTCCTGCAAGAAATATTAATGGGGATTCTTTGAGTGGAAAGGACAGACCAAAAGTGACAAAGACAAGAAAGATCAGAGAAAATCTCCAGAAATAATGACAAAACAACTAGTAAAATGGCAATATATACAAATCTATCAATAATTACTTTGAATATAAATAGATTAAATGCTCCAATCAAAAGACATAGGGTCTCCGAATGGCTAAAAAACTCCAAGATCCCTCCATATGCTGCCTACAAAAGAATAATTTCAGACCCAAAAACATCATATTGAAAGTGAGGGAATGGAGAAACATTTATCATGCAAATTGATGTCAAAATAAAACCAGAGTAGGAATAATTATACTACACAGGGTAGACTTAACACAAAAATGGTAAGCAGAGATAAATAAGAGCACTATATCATAATAACAGGGACTATCCAACAAGAAGATCTAACAATTGTAAATATTTATGCATCTAACATGAAAGCACCCAAATGTATGAAACAATAACAAACATAAAGGAACTAACTGATAATAATACAATAATCATAGGGGATTTTAACATCTTACTTACATCAAGGGACAGATCATCCAAGCAGAATATCAATAGGTTTTGAATGACACACTTGACCAGATGAACTTAACAGATTCAGAACATTACATCCTAAAACAACAGAATACACATCCTTTTCAAGTGCACATGGAACATTTTCCAGAATAGATCACATATAAGGTCACAAATCAGGCCTCAACGAATACAAGAAGACTGAAGTCATACCATGCACTGTTTCTGACTACAGTGCTATGAAACTGGAAGTCAACCACAAGAAAAATATCTGGAAAGAAAGACCACAAATAAATGGAAGTTCAGTAACATGCTACTAAATATAAATGGGTCAACCAGGATATCAAAGAAAAAATTTAAAAAATACATGTAAACAAATGAAAATGAAAACCTTTGGGATGCAGTAAGCAGTTCTAAGAGGAAAATATATAGCAATACAGGCATTTCTCAAGAAGCAAGGAAAATCTCAAATAAACAACTTAACTTTACAGCTAAAGAATCTAGAAAAAATAACAACTAAAGCCTAAAGCCAGGAAAAGGAAGGAAATAATAAAGATTAGAGCAAAAATAAAAAATATAGAAATAAAAAAAACAATTAGAACAGATCAGTGAAACCAGGAGCTGGTTATTTGAAAAAGTTAATAAAATCGATAAACCTCAACCAGACTTATCACAAAGAAAAGAGAAAGGACCAAAATAAATAAAATTACAAATGACAGAGAAGAAAAAACAACCAACACCATAGTAATGCAAACAATGATAAAAGAATATTATGAAAAACTATATACCAACAAATTGGACAACCTGGAAGAAATGGATAAATTCCATTTCTGATAAATTACCAAAACTGAAACAGGAAGAAACAGGAATCTTCAACAGACCAATAACCATCAAAAGAACTGAATCAGTAATCAAAACACTCCTAGCAAACAAAAATCCAAGGCTTCCCAGGGGAATTCTACCAAATAATTAAAGAAGAGTTGATACTCATTCTTCACAAACTATTAAAAAAATAGAAAAGGAAGGAAAACTTCCAACAAATTCATTATATGAGGCCAAAACCAGATAAAGACACCACTAAAAAGGAGAACTATGGGCCAATATACCTGATTAACACAGATGCAAAAATTCTCAGTAGAAACCTAGCAAAATGAATCCAACAATACACTAAAAGAATCATTCACCAGGATCAACTGGAATTTAGTCATTGGTTGCAAGGGTGTCTCTATATTTGCAAATCAATCAGCCGGATACACCACCTTAATAAAAGAAAGAACCATATGACCCTTTCAATAGGTGCAGAAAAAGCATTTGAGAAAGTACAACATACCTTCATGATAAAAACCCTAAACAAAGTAGATTTAGAGGGAACATACCTCAACATCATAAAGGCCATCTATGAAAGACCCACAGCTAATATCATCTTCAATGGGAAAAAAACTGAGACTTTTTTTTTTACAGTCAGGAACAAGACAGAGACATCCACTCTCACCACTGTTATTTCACATAGTACTAGAAGTCATAGCCACAGGAATAAAAAATAAAAGGCATCCAGGCTTTCAAGGACTAAGTCAAACTTTCACTATTTTCAGATTACATAATACTCTACATAGAAAACCCTAAAGACTCCACCAAAAAACTACTAGAACTGATAAATGAATTCAGTAAAGTTCCCAGGATATAAAATCAATGTGTAGAAGTCTGTTGATTTTATACACCAATAATGAAGCAACAGAAAGAAAACTCGAGGAATCAATTCCATTTACAATTGCACCAAAAACAATAAGGTACCTAAGAATAAACTTAACAAAGAGGTGAAAGACCTATACTCTGAAAACTATAAAACACTGATGAAAGAAATTGAAGATGACACAAAGAAATGGAAAGACATTCCATGCTCATGGATTTTAAGAATAAATATTGTTAAAATGTCTGTTTCCCAAAGCAATCTATACATTTAATGCAATCCCTATTAAAATACCACGAGCATTTTTTCACAGAGCTAGAAAAAAATAATCCAAAAATTTGTCTGAAACCACAAAAGACCCTGAATAGCCAAAGCAACTTTGAAAGAGAAAAGCCAAGCTGTAGGATTCACAATTCCAGACTTCAAGTTATATTACAAAGCTATAGTGATCAAGACAGTATGCTACTGGCACAAAACCCAGTCATACATAGACTGATGGAACAGAATAGAGTGTCCAGAAATAAACCCACAACTATATGGTCAATTAATCTTCAACAAAGCAGGAAAGGATATCCAATGGGCGGGGAGGGGGGACAATCTCTTCAACAAATGATGTAGGGAAAACTGGACAGCAAAAGAATAAAACTGGGCCACTTGCTTTCATCAACACAAAAGTAAATTCAAATGGATTAGAGCTAAATGGGAGATCTGAAGCCATAAAAGAAAGCACCAGCACTAACTTCTCCACCATTGGCCGTAGGAGCTGTATTCTAGATAGGTCTTCTGAGGCAAGGGAAACAAAAGCAAAAATAAATTATTGGGACTACAACAAAATAAAATCTTCTGCATAGCAAAGGAAACAATCAACAAAACTAAAAGGCAACTTGTGGACTGTGAGAAGATACTTGCAAATGACATATCCCATAAAGGGTTAGCATCCAAAATATATAAAGAACTTATAAAACTCAACGCCCCCCAAAATGAATAATCCAATTAAAAATGGGCAGAAGACATGAATAGACATATTTTCAAAGAAGACATCCAGATGGCTGACAGACACATGAAAAGATGCTCAACACCACTCATCATCAGGGAAATAAAACCAAAACCACAATGAAATATCACCTCACACTGGTCAGAATGGCTAAAATCAATAACACAAGAAATAACAGGTGGTTGGCGTGGATGTGGAGAAAGGGGAACCCTCATGCACTGTTAGTGGGAATGCAAACTGGTGCAGCCACTCTGGAAAACAGTATGGAGTTTCCTTAAAAAGGTAAAAATAGAATTACTCTCTGAACTGGTGATCACACTACTGGGTATTGATCAAAAAAAAAATAGAAAAATGGTAATTTAAAACCTAACCCTTTATGGGATAAGTCATTTGCAAATATCCTTGACTTTTTTTTTATCTTCAAGAATAATGGGGGCCTTTTGATAGACTTTAGGTTTAGTTATAGAAACATATAAGCAGTTAAACTTCTTTATACTTTAATCTGTGACTATGAAAGTCATACACACAGGAAGGGAATGTCTATTCCAAACAAGGCTATATATCTTAGACATCCAGGTGCTTGGGTTTTTGCCCAAACGTCTTGTTCCTTTAGATAACTGTTCCATTTCATTCCCTTTGCTAAAATAAAATTTTCCATATATTGTGCTATGGCTAAGACCTAAGCAAAAACAACACACCTGAAAGAAAAATCAACACATTTGTTCTTTTCCTATATTGAAGACATGCTTTGGAAATGTGGAATTTCCTACAAAATGTTTCTGTTAAACTATTTCTGCTCACAAACTCCAACTTTAAAAAATACATTTTTATAAGGGAAACTTCAACATATCTTTATTATAATATACAAAAACAGACCACCAATACACTAAAAAGACTAAAAACTGTGGTGAAGTTATGTAGAAATTTTTGATAGTCTGAATTTTTTTATAATAGTTTATTGTTAAATTAGTTTCCATATAACAC
>NC_043700.1:38059452-38081530 GCF_006229205.1 Suricata suricatta | reverse complement strand
TTTCTCACTGCCATATAGTACTCCATTGTGTATATATACCACATCTTCTTGATGCACTCATCAGGTGATGGACATTTAGGCTCTTTCCATGTTTTGGCTATTGTTGACAGTGCTGCTATGAACATTGGGGTACATGCGCTCCTATGCCTCAGCACTTCTGTATCCCTTGGGTAAATCCCTAGCAGTGCTATTGCTGGGTCATAGGGGAGTTCTATTTATTGATAGTTTTTTGAGGAACCTCCACACTGTTTTCCAGAGTGGCTGCACCAGTTTACATTGCCACCAACAGTGTAGGAGGGTGCCCGTCTCTCCACACCCTCGCCAGCATCTATAGTCTTTTGATTTGTTCATTTTAGCGGATAGTCTGAATTTTAAC
This sequence comes from Suricata suricatta, assembly GCF_006229205.1. Lineage (NCBI taxonomy): Eukaryota > Metazoa > Chordata > Mammalia > Carnivora > Herpestidae > Suricata > Suricata suricatta. Next base: position 38,081,154 of record NC_043700.1, on the reverse strand, counting down.
TTTGAATCAGATATATGTTTGTGAAATAAATCAAAAACAATAAGAAAATATATCCTTCAATTTTTTCAGTTTGAGGATAATCACCAGGTCTCCAGAGGTTTCAGTACAATCTATTATAGCAATGGATTGCAGGTGACTTATTCTGGCATTCCCAACAAATTTCAGTGGGGGCACTGAAGTGGACTTGGTTCTATCCTGGCTCTCCTAGTAATTCCCCTGGAGGCTTGGGCTAGACTCTTCCTGTCACTGGACCTCATTTCCTCATCTTTAAAATGAGTGGGCCCCTAGATCTTTTCCTAGGCCTTTTCCAGCTGACACATTCTTTGATTCTACTTTTTTTCCCATGAAACTTAGACTCACAGATTGACAAATAAATCCTTTAGAGTTTTACTTTTTTCTCCCAATTACATATGCTTTATTATAAAAGTTTATCGAAGCTAATTTTATTCTTTCTACAAGTTGTTTCAGAATTTTTCTTTATATTTACACATATGGAGGGGGTGTTAATGCTGGAGGAACTTTGCCACACTATGTACCTTTTCATCTCAGATCAATGGGATCTCCCTTGTTGATTGCAAGTGATAATAGATCACTCAGAAAGAAAAAGCATTACCTCATGTGGGCATGATTTTCCATTAGGAAGAGAACCAGTCATATCTCAGCAGAGACTGTTCAGTACAAACTATTGCCTAGTCCCTATATTCCCATACAGCTTTATTGGCAGATTCCAGAGCAGGATTGAGTTTGGAGGCAGTTAACAGTATTGATAGTTTGCTCTCAAACACAATTTTGCTATATATGAAGCTCAGAAATATAAAGCTCAGAAACTATTGCAATCAATGTAATTCTGTAAAAAAGTATGACATGCTGGGAAAGAATGCCACAAAATTATAGAGAAGAAAGGGAGAACCAGGAAGAAAAATAAGAAGGTTTTAAACCATCCCAGAAAGAAATTTAAAAGCATCTAAAATCTGAATGGGGAAATAATTAACAGTGGAATATAATATAAAATAAAACTTAAACAGAAAATAACAAAAGAATTAATCTGGAGAGTTAGAAGTGGAATATGAGAAATAAAAGAGTGGAAAATGAGAAATTATTAGTTGAATGAAGAACTAGTACTCCAGAAAAATAAGGTGAAAATAACTCATAAATGCTAATATCCCTCTTATCAGCATAGTTGATGTGTCTATACCACTATGTTTATTCTCATCTTGGTGGTTTATTTAATCCATGACTGTCTTGGTATATGTGTAGGGTATTTAAGTATTTTCTTAAAATACTCTTAAATGGCAGACAGGTAAATAAACAAGTGAACAGTCATTAGACCACATATATATGTATAAACTAATTAACAGAAGGTTAAAATAATTGAGGTGGAACTAAAGACAATTTTTTAACTTTTCTCTAAAATATTAATTTTTCTTAGATCCCTTCAAAAGAATATGTAAATTAAACATAAATAAATTATTTTGCATATAATATAAAATATTTGTTATTGGCATTTATAATTATAAAATTTTTTTTAATGATAATTAAAAATCATGGCAAGATTCTTTTAAAAACTCCGGTCGGGCACCTGGGTGGCTCAGTCAGTTACGCATCAAACTTTGGCTGAGGTCAGGATATCACAGTTTTTGAATTGGAGACCAGCATGGGACTCCGTGCTGACAGCTCAGAGCCTAAAGCCTGCTTGAGATTCTTACTCAGCCCTCTCCAGATGTGAGAATTTTCTGCCCTTCTGTTTCCCCACTTACTGTGAGCCAGGCACTCAAAATTCCAATGACAGAAGTACTGTCCCAATCATGTTGATGGGAAAACTGATAGAGAAGTGAGATTATGGGTGAAGAGACATCCAGGAAACAGGAACTGAAACTTTATACCAGTTCCCTGTGGTGTTACTAATTATACTTACATTATACCAATTCACAGAAAACATAATCATTGTATTCCTTTACAATATTTAGAATAAGTTTGCTAGCATTTTATATGAGATGTTTGCAGCTATCACCAAAAGAAGCAATGTTGTGCAGTTTTACTTACAGACCCGTTAATCTTAGAGTTTAAACTTCCTATTGGCTCTTCTGGTATTCAGAGCCTATGAGGCCTTAGTTATCATATGTGGCCTGTTTCAAACACATTACTAAATGCTTGGGCTTGACAGACAATCTCTCTAGAGAGACCTGCAAAGCAAAGGGAAAGCTTAGCATAGATCTTCTGCTTAATTAATAGCTCTTAGTATGTTTTTCTCTCTGTCAGGAATGAAATAAATATGCTGTAAGTAGGTGATAGGAAGATTTCACTCCCCCAGTGTTGCTTGAAGCAAGAACTCTCTATAGACGGTGTGGTTTCAGTTCAGAGTATTTTTTCAAGTTTTCAGTTAATTTGATGAGAAACAGCTGGTGAATCTGACTGTATAACTTCTCCAATGATGCAGTGGGAAAGAATGTTCACAGTGACACAACCACAAGTTACCATTCTGGCTTGATCCACACAGGAAAACAGTTTGCATTGCTTAAATTACAAACCTCAAACTTCTTGTCCTTCCAGTGTTCATCTTTTATCTGTTCAGACTAATAGTGTCCCCAGGCTGCTCTCACTTGTGCTACTTAGTACATTTTGTCTTTACAAATGGATTTCTTAAAGTATTCATATCAATATAAGATTCTTAACAATGAATAGTAATTATTTTCATTATTCAATCATGGGCAGAGGGGAGAGAATTTTCTCTAGACAGATCAAGGACTCAGAGGTTGACCCAGCCCTGAAGAAATGTGCTCCTGGGAGAGCAGAGCCTGGTTCTGCTGCTAGCTATTCAGTTTCATGGCAGTAATGGGCCTGTGCCCCGCCCCCCCCATGCCCCCCACCTCCAAGGCCAGGCTCCATCCCGTTTCTGGAGATCTTCCCAGGCAGTGGCCCAAACGCTGTCCTCAGATCCTTGATTAAGTCTAAGACTAGTTTCACAGAGAAGTTGGAGGACTTTTTGCTAAACTTTTCTATTCTTCATTGTATAATGTAGAAAATTAAATCAAAAATTTAAGTGTCAGGGCATCTGGATGACTCAATCAGTTAAGCATCTGACTCTTGATTTCTGGCTTAGGTCATGTTCTCATAGTTCATGGGATTGAGTCCTGCCTCAGGCTCTGTGCTGGTAGCACAGATTTTAGCTGAAATTCTTTCTGCCTTCCCCCTGCTCATGTGCTCTCTCTCTCAAAATAAGTAAATAAATATTTTAAAAATATTTAAGAACATAACTTTAAAAATTTTAGGTGTCAACCTTACAGAGCTATTGGCAGAATACACAGTGCAGCTTCTATATTTTGTTTTAATAAAACAAGTTGCCAAATGATAATAATTAATAATACTTAGTTTTGAAATGTGAAAATACAGAAAAGAAAGGTGGTAAAAGAGAGACAAAAAGTAATCCATAATCTCATTACCTCCAAACAACTATGATAAACATTTTGTTATATGTTTATCCAGTATACAGTATTTTATTCTTTCTCTTTTCTCTGTCCACCACATGCAGAGGTCACCTGGTTTATGTTCTCTACAAATAGGGCACAGAGGTTCAAAGGGAAACAGGCACATTGAGGTCCACACCTGCAAAATTGTTGGAGCTGATAACTGGCCAGGCCCTTGGGTCTCCACATCCCATGTCTTTGCAGCTCCCACTAGACATAGAATCTTTATCAGCTTACTTCTGGATTATCTACAGCTATCTCAGTGGAGGTGGTTGACGGCCATCTGTAAGCAGGGAGAGTAGAAGCACGTGGAAGGACCAAGTTTTCCATGGCTCCTTGGCCCCAGCTAAGCCCCTAGGTGCGGCATCTAACCCTACCTCCACCTCTCTAGTGGCTCTGATTTTTTGTCATATCCAGATAGTTTTAAAATTCTTTTTCTACTGGCATGCCCTAGACTGTTAAATCTCACCAGCCATCCCATTTACTCATCAACAATTCCAGCCTTTCTTCAGTTAGGCAAGGCTGTGTGATTAATTCTCCCTTTTCTTGCTGATGAGGAGGACTTGTGTTCTATCCAAATGGTGCAGTTCCAAGATAGAATATTGAGGGATTTTGTGTTATAAAACCCTTGCTGACCCATGTGGGACCCACTGGAAGAGAAAAATAAGCTGTTTTTAAGCCCTTAAAATTTTAGGTTTTTTGTTATTGTAGCACAGCCTAGCACATTCTCACTAAAACAACTAGAATGTCTCTCAGCTGACACTATATTTTGATTTTTTTATGTCCTTAAAAAAGATTTGATCATAATATTTCTTTTTTTTTTTTTTAATTATCAGGGGTTGGGGTGTCTGAGTGGTTCAGTCAGTTAAGCATTCGACTCTTGATTTTGCCTCAGGTCATGATCTCATGGTTGTGAGATGGATGGAGCCTGTGTCAGGCTTTATGCTGAGTATGGAGCCTACTTAGGATTCTCTCTCTCTCTCTCTCTCTCTCTCTCTCTCTCTCTCTGCACCTCCCTCACTTGCTCCCACTCTCACTCTGGCACTTTCTCTGTCTCAAAAAAAATAAAATTTAAAAAAAATTATCAGGGTGAGTGGATCAAGAAGATGTGGTATATATACACAATGGAGTACTACATGGCAATGAGAAAGAATGAAATCTGGCCATTTGTAGGAAAGTGGATGGACCTTGAGGGTGTCCTGCTAAGCGAAATAAGTCAGGCAGAGAAGGACAGATACCATATGTTTGCACTCATAGGTCTAACAGGAAAACAGGAGGACCAGGGGGAGGAGAAGAGGGAAAGAGAGTTGGGGAGAGAGAGGGATGCAAAACTTGAGAAACTATTGAATACTGAAAATGAACTGAGGGTTGAAGGGGAGGGAGGAGGGGGGGAAAAGAGGTGGAGGTGATGGAGGAGGCACTTGTGGGGAAGAGCACTGGGTGTTGCATGGAAACCAATTTGACAATAAACTATTTTTTAAACAAACAAACAAACAAATTATCAGGGGTTATGTTGGGAGCCACCGAGTTTTGGCTGCCTCAGGCAAGGATATATCGCTCTCCAGGGAGCAACCAGAAAAACAAGATTTACATCTGGACGCTAGGAGAGTGCATTTCCTGGTCCAGGATTTCGGAGACTGTCCTACTGAGCCAGACGAAAAAAGCCAAAATGATCAAAAGATCAAACCGCATTTTGGATTATGCAGCGCTAAGCTTCCCCTCCCCAGCATTGCAGACGCAAGTCTGGGCGCTTCTTTGATGCTGTGTCCAGAGTTTCAGTTTCGGTTTTCCCCTTTCTCTAATATTCATTTGACTCTGTTACCTGGCAACCAACCTGGGTCAGTTCCCCACCCCAAACCCTATATAAGAGGAATTATTTTCTTAATAAAGGGGGGGAGGGGGGCTTGATCAGAAATCGCTTGTCTGTCTTCACTCTCTGTGCGCCCCTTCCTGCCCTTTCTCTCCCTCTCTCAGGATCAAGAACCCGCAAGGATTCACCGCCCTGCGGCCCGAGCGGCCGGGGCGGGACACGCCAGGGTTAGCCATTACCTAAATGATGAGGTACAAATACTTTATCCTGGCAGACTATCTGGCCAACTTATCCCTGTGGGCTAATCTGGTGTTATGCCCCCCAGCCTATATCCTAAATTGTACCACACTACCTGTTAGGCCATTCCTCAAGATGCCATTTCCTGACTATCCCAGTCCTTTATGTGTTATCAAGGCTTTGTTCATGCTGTTTCTTTGCTTAGCTGGCTCTTGTGTTTCTCTGTTTGGCATATTGTTCCATATCCCGCAAGACCCAGCTCAAATATATCTGTGACATTGAACTCAACTCCACAAAGCACTGTCAGCTCCTTCTTCCAAATTGCCAAGTGCCTGGTAGGATCTCTCCTTCAGGAAGTCTCCTACCACATGATTTATTTACATGTTTCATTTTCTTAAAGGTAGTGGTATAAGATATTCCCTTCTAGCACAATGGCAGCTCCATAAATATGAAATATGCATTCTCTATAGAACCTACAAGCTATAGCCCCCCTAAGGTTTGTCAGTCTGCCCTCCCTAGTCATTGGTGTGTAAAACAGATGGTTTCTCAAGTTGATTGTTATATTAAGCAGCTTTAAGGTAAATCTTCTGCCTACTCTTCTTCCCCTAAGGGGAATGCTATGCCTGAATCATTCCTATATTAAAATTTTAGAGCCAACATTTAGTGCCACTAATGATATCTATCCATAATAGGTGTACACCAAAAATGTGTTGATAACAAAAAGAATAATAACTAATGGTTATAGAGCACTTAATGTGTGCTAGGCAATAAACTAAATATTTATATGCACTATTGTATTCATTATGCCCAGGTTCATATGGCTGGTAAGGGGCAGGGCTAAGATTTAACCCAAGTTCTCCATCTCTTAAGCCTTTTTATTGATTTATTAAGGAACCCTTGAAGTTGATTCTTATTATCCCAAACAATAACACTTAAGCATGAAAATCACCTCCTGCGGAAAAACTCTACTCAAGGCTCAGGTCTCTACAAATGGTATGATGGGCCCAAAACACACAATCTCTCATAACAGACAACATCTGCCTATTTCAAACGGTCAGTGTGGTATTAGCATGTTGTATTTTACAGCTCTCACTGATAAGGCTCAGTGGTTAAACTCTTGTCTGCAAAGCTAGGTCTGGTTCCAGTTCTGCTGCTTACTGTCAAGTGACCTTGGGCAAGTTATTGAACCTCTCTCTCTTCCTCAGTAGGAAATGAAGGAATGGGGGGAAATGCTAGACTTACCTCACTGGGTGGTGTGAGGATTTTGTGAGATGAAGCATGTCAGACACCTAACAAGGGCCCTGGTGCACCAGTACTGCTCAGTAATTCTTAATGCATCATCAGTACCACAGGAGAAAGTGTGCAGGTATTAAAATAGTCTTTTCTCATTAATAGCGTCAGCTAGAATGCTGGTGCCTTGAGCTACCTGTGAGCCCAGTGCCTGCCTCAGTGCACTGAGCAGCACTCCGCAGAGGCACTGTCAAATTAGGTGTCTGGACCCAAGTCAATTCTTGGCTGTGCAAACAGCAGGGCCTCTCAGAACCTTTGACTCCATCCCTGTATAATTCAGATAGTTAGGTGGCTTGGTATATAGATTTCTGACTTAACTTTAAAATCAATGTATAAAGAAAGAAGAGTGGAAGTTGTTTGGTTCCATGAAAATTGTGATTTAGAAAAGATTTTTTTAAAAAATCATGGTGTCAACTACTAAGGAAAATTAACCATGAATTATAAATTTGAAAGCTCTGTGGGAAATAGATTAAGTATTTTTATGACACATTGATATAATTATTCTTTAAATTATTATTTTTAAGTTTTAAATGTACGTTTGCTAATTTCATTCAGCATTTTATTTACCATAACCCAGGAGCAGTGCTAGACACTTTCACATATTGTCTCATTTAATCTCATTCAATATGTCCACTAAGCTCAAGAAATAGGCAAACTCTGGGGTACCTGGGTGGCTCAGTCTATTAAGCATCTAACTTTAGCTCAGGTCATGATCTCATGGTTCCTAGTTTGAGCCCCACACTGGGGGCTCAGGTCATGATCTCACAGTTTGTGAGTTCGAGCCCCTAGCCTGGCTCTGTGCTGACAGCTCAGAGCCTGCAGTCTGCTTTGGATTCTGTCTCCTTCTCTCTCTGCCCCTTCCCCACTTGCGCTCTCTCTGTCTCTCTCTGTCTCTCTGTCTCTCTCTCTCTCTCAAAAATAAACAGTAAAAAAAAAGAAAGAAAAAAAGAAAAGAAATGGGCAATCTCCTCTCATTTTACTAAGGAGGAACTGAGGCTAGGCAGTAATATCCACTCGTACAAAAGTTATAACCAAAGACAGAACTAAGGCTTAGTTTTTAACGTTTTCATCAGTACTTAATCATGAGGGTGCTCCAAGGTTATTCCTGCCTCTCCCTGCAGACATGTAGTCAGTAAGTGAACAGCTCAAATCAAAGGTTTTCCAGGTTGCTTTTCAAGTCTCTTTAGCTCTCAGTTCACATCTAAACCTTTCATTCTTTAGTCAGAAACCAGAAACTAAAGGGTTTAGGAGACAATCAGCTTTTAATTATTCAGAGACTATTCACTCTGATTGAGATTCACTTCATAGTCTTTTATTCTCTCTTCCTTTAGAAGATTTTTCCTGCTGAAAAGTTATATCTATGAGAGAGAGAAAAGGTAAGAAGGAGTAAATTCCAACAATTCAATTTTTCAAAAGAAGAACTCTGAGAAACAAAAAGGCAGAGAGAGATAAGAGCTGTACTAATTCAAATGGGATTTAGAAACACCGAATTCTGTTCATACAACATAATGTGTTTCTAAAAGAAACCATAACGTAAGAGGCATCTTTAGAAAGCCTTCTAAGCAGTTGCTATTGCATTGGTTTGCACCTGGCCAGTGGGTAATATGCATTTTCCAAGGCTATATTTTGATGAAGGACACTGTGGTAATAGTAGGAAAACTTTTGACTTTTTAGGCAGTGCCAGAATTAAGGATAAAGTAGTCACGGTGTAAGAGTAATTTTTGTATTTTTGATTCCTGAGACCTACAGAATCATTTTCGGAATACCATTCTTCCTAAATGGGGCATTATGGCATTGTGGTGTGTGGAGGCTTTGAAACAACACAGACCTGCATTCATACTTGGATTCCATTCCTCCCTGTGTGTTGTCAGACAAACTACCCACCTTTTTTTATTGGTCTACTGGTATTACCTGTAAATTCAGGATTGTAATGCCTAACTGTAGTTTGTTTACCCCTCTGAGATCCTGTGGACAGCTATCACTGGTGGCCCCACTGCTGCTGTTCTTGCCTGGTTACTTTTCTGAAGGCCCCACTGATCTGCACTTTTAAATTTTCATCTCCTGGGAGAGGTTCAGCCCCAGAAGTCAGTCTTATCTGAACTAGGCTTGCAGTTAACTTTAGCTCGATATTAGTTTGCACCATGTCACAAGGCTTGAACACTTTATAGTAGACAAACCCATTGCATTTAGATCCTTTAAAGAAAAATCTGAGTTGTCATATGTGTTTGAAACACACCAGCTACTATATCTGCACAGTTTGGTAACCACTAGCCACATGTGGCTATGCAATACCTGAGATGTGGCTAGTCATAGGTGTGCCGTGATATACAGAACACACCAGATTTCAAAGACTTAGTCCACAAGAAAAAATAATTTAAAATGTTTAAATATATTTTTATTGATTACATATTAAGATCCATAGGGTTAAACAAAATACCATTAAAATAAATTTCAACTTTTTCTTTTTTACTTGCTTTAATGTGACTACTAGAAAATTTTAATATGACTCATATTTCAATTAGGTAGCACTATATTAGAGAAGTCTGCAGAGCAAACTTATTAACTATTGTGGATATACTGCAGTAATCAACAACTTCAGTACTATTGGGGCGGATTTTTCTCTGAAGAGATTAGGGAATGATATATGTATGTCACATACCCTATGTAATTATTAACGTTTGAAAGGATACTTGTTGCCCTTTGCAGTTGCCTTTCATATGTTATCATATGATGACCATTTCTTTTACTTTTCTAAATAAAGTCACAGATACATTGTTTTTATTGGGTGAAAAAAAGTTAAAATTATGCACAGGCTTTTCTGTTATATGACTAATGCACAATAATCACCCAACTGATAAAAGATTTGTCATATCCTATGAAGAATTTAGAGTTATGGAGTAGTATTTGTTTTCTGCTTTATTTATGTGATTGTCAAACTCATTTTGTAAAGCACTTCAGGTTATTTTGATTAAGGTTATTTAAAAAGTTGCTATTTAGCATAAGCAACTTTTTAAAAATTGTCAGTTGATCACACAAAAATGCATCAAATTGAAAAATCAGCTTGAAAAAAACATGGTATCAAATAAAAATGAAAACATTATGCTCCAAAATCTTTGGAACACAGCAAAAAGTTATAAGAAAAAAGTCTATAGATAGATAGGCCTACCTCAGGAAAAGAAGAAAAATCTCAAATAAGAAAAATCTCAAATAAGCAACTTAACCTCACACCTAAAGGAGCTAGAAAAAGAACAAACAAAGCTCAAAACTGGTAGAAAGAAGGAAATAATAAAAATTAGAGAAGAAATAAATGAAATAGACATTAAAATAATAATAGAAAAGATGAATGAAAATAAAATCTTTATCATCTTTTGATCTTTGAAAAGATAAACAAAATTAATAAACTTCTAGCAAGACTCATTGAAGAAAAAAAGAGAAAACTCAAGTAAATAAAATCAGAAATTAAGGAGGAAAACTAATAACCAATAATACAGAAATACAAATAATCATAAGAAAATATTATTATGGGTGCCTGGGTGGCTCAGTCAGTTAAGGGTCTGACTTCACCTCAGGACATGATCTCACAGCTGATAGGTTCAAGCCTCACGTCAGGCTTTGTGCTGACAGCTCAGAACCTGATGCCTGTTTCAGATTCTGTGTCTCCCTCTCTCTCTGCCCCTCTCCCAATCATTCTCTCTCTCTATGAAAAATAAACATTAAAATTTTTTAAGAAAATATTATTAAAATTATATGCCAACAAGTTGGACAACATAGAAGAAATGGATAAATTCCTAGAAACATATACTCTTCCAAAACTGAGTCAGGAAGAAATAGAAAATTTGAACAGATTACTAGTAACAAAATTGAATTGGTAATCAAAAAATTCTCAACAAACAAATATCCAGGACCAGATGACTTCACAAGTGAATTCTATCAAACATATGAAAAGGGGTTAATATCTATTCTTAAACTATCCCAAAAAATAGAAGAGGAAAGAAACATCCAAATCCATTCATCGAAGCCAGAATTACCCTGGCACCAAAATCAAAGACACTACAAAAATAGAAAATTACAGGCTGATATCTTGATGAACATAAATACAAAATTCTCAACAAAATATTAGCAAACCAAATTCAATGATATATTAAAGGGCCATTCACCACAATCAAATGGGATTTATTCCAAGGATATAAAAGAGTGTTTCAGTATTCACAAATCAATCAATGTGATACATCACATTCACTAGAGGAAGGATAAAAAAATATATGATTATCTCAATAGATGCAGAAAAAGCATTTGATAAAATACAACATATGTTCATGATAAAAACTCCCAACAAAGTGAGTTTAGAAACTACATACCTCAACAAATTAAAGGCCATTTATTGAAAACTCATAGCTAACATCATTCTCTATGTAAAAGCTGAACGGTTTCCTGTAAGATAAGGAATAAGATAAGGATGTCCACTCTCACCACTTTCCATCACCTCAGTACTAGAAGTCCTAGCTGTAGCAATCAGTCAAGAAAAAGACATAAAATATTCAAATTAGTAAGGAAGAAGTAAAACTGTCATTATTTGTAGATGACATGATGCCATCTGTAGAAAACTCTAAAGACTCCACCAAAACTTTTTAGAACTAATAAATGAATTTAGTTGTAAGATAAAAAAATTAATACAAAGAAATTGTTACATTTATATACACTAATAATGAAGTAGCAGAAAGAGAAATTAGAAAAACAATCCCATTTACAATCGCACCATGAAGAATAAAATACCTCAAATTTAACCAAGGAGGTTAAAGACCTATACTGTGAAAACTATAGGCATTAATGAAAGAAATTGAAGACACAAACAACTGGAAAGGTACACCATGCTTATGACCGGAGAGAATTAATACTGTTAAAATGCACGTACTACCCAAAGCAATCCACAGATCCAGTGTAATCTCTATCAAAATAACAATAGGATTTTTCACAGAACTAGAACAAAATAATCCTAAAAGTTGTATGCAACCACAAAAGACCTCAAATAGCCAAAGCAATCTTGAGAAAGAACAAAGCTGGAGACACCACAATCCCAGATTTCAAACTATACTACAAAGCTATCACATAAAATAGTACCAAAATAAAATACCAAAATAATATGGTTCTGGCACAAAAATAAACAGATCAATGGAAGTCCAAAAATAAAGTCCAAAAATAAACCTATGCCAATTAATCGATCACAAAGGAAGCAGGAATATATGATGGAGAAAAGACAGTCTTTTCAATAAACGATGTCAGGAAAATTGGACAGCTACATGCAAAAGAATGAAACTGGAGAACTTTCTTACACCCTGCACAAAATGTCAGTCCTGAAACTATAAAAATCCTAAAAGAAAACATAGGCAAACATGTGTTGGACACCAGCCTTAATAACATATTTATGGATCAGTCTCCTCACGTACTGGGAATAAAAGTAAAAATGAACGACTGGGACTCACCAAAATGAAAAGCCTGTGCAGAGCAAAGGAGACCATCAACAAAGCAACAAGACAACCCACTGAATGGGGGAAGATATTTGCAAATTATATATCTGATAAGGCGTTAATATCCAAAACATGTAAAGAATTCATGCAACTCATGCAGCTCAACAGCAAAAAACCAAACAAGTAGATTTAAACATGGACAAATGAGGACGACTAGGTCATTTAAGCCTTGAACTTTGACTCAGGTCATGATCTCACGGTTTGTGGGTTTGAGCCCTAGTGCAGAGCTTCCTTGGAATTATCCCTCTCTCTCTGCCCCTACTCTACTTGCACTTTTTCTTTCTCTCAAAAATAAATAAATCAATCTTTTAAAAAAATGGGCAAATGAACTGAATAGACATTTTTCAAAAAAAAAAAACACATATAGATGGCCAACAGACATGTGAAAAGATCCTCAATATTGTTTATTATCAGGGAAATGCAAATCAAAACCACTATAAGAAATCAGCTTATACCAGCCAGAATAGCTATTATCAAAAAGACAAGGAATATTTCACAGATGTGGGAAAAAAGGGAATGTTCATGCACTGTTGAGGGGAATGTAAGCCAGTACAACCACTGTGAAAACAGTGTGGAGGTTCCTCAAAAATTTCAAAATATAAAAAACATATGATCCAGTAATTCTACTACTGGATATTTAACCAAAGAAAATGAAAACACTAATTTGAAAAGATATATGCATGCCTATGTTTATCAAAACATTATTTACAGTAGCCAAGATATGAAAGCAGCCCACCTGTCCATTGATAGACGAATAGACAACGATATAGATATACAGTAGAATATCATTCAACCATGAAAAACATGAGATCTTGCCGTTTGGAGCTACACAGATGGACCTAGAGGTTATAATGCTACGTGAAGTAAGGTAGACAGAAAAAGACACATATCACATCACTGCACTCACATGTGGAATCTATAACACAAAATAAATGAACAAACCTACAAAAAACCAGACTCTTAAGTACAGAGAACTGGTGGTTGCCAGAGAGATGGTGGTGGGACAGGAAATATAGATAAGGGGACTACAAGGTACAAACTCCCAGTTATAAAACAAAATATCATAGAGATGAAAAATACAGCATAAGGAATATAATTAATAATATTGTAATAAAGTTTTATGGTGACAGGTGGTGACCACACCTATCATGGTGAGCAGTGAGTACAAAATTGTCTAATATGTTGTACATCTGAATCTAATACAACACTGTATGTCAATTACACTTCAATAATAAAAAAATAAGTACAACTCTTTTAGCAATCAAAATAAGACTGGACTATTCTTTGAGACATAGTACATTTTTATTTGATTTATATGTGATCCACGTAAACATAGCCTTCTAGTGCTTTGCAGAATCTTTATGATTTTTGAAGTTTCTCAACATATTTTTCTAGTCTACAAGCTGATCTAAGAAATGTCTATCTTTTTGATAATAGTTTACAAACAAAATGATACATGCAGTGTTGAAATACACCAGCCAGAATCTCATGGCAATTTAATCATTAAAAATTTTTTCCAGAGTGTCTATATTCAAAACATCTTTGTGTGTGTTGGGGGGGGGGGATGCGCGCGCATGCGTGCGCTCGCATGCGTACCTGTGTGTTACATTTGATTTTCTGTGAATATTACTGGGGTGATAATTTTGGGGGAAAACTTTATATTCATTAAATGGTATCAAATAAAATTATTGCTCATTGTAACAAGCTGAAGAGAGAAGTCATAGCATTATCAAATTCTGTTAATTTATCAAAATGAAACCGCTATTAGCCTTTATGTACTGTTTGACTATACAAATTGTTTTATTTCATTTTTATTTTAATCTTCCTGCATATTTCTTTTCCATCCCAGAGTGTCCTGATCTTCATTAGCTTTTAAAATTCTTCTATGCCTTTTCCATAGAAAATGAATGGGCTTTATCAACTCATCTTGTCCTTCATGAGTTTTAACCATCAGTATTTTTTGTTCTTTTGTTTTTTAGTTTTCTATTGTGATATATAGGAAAGTTTTTGACATTTTAAGCTCAGTCTTTTTGTTTACCAGTTTGGGCTTCCACTATACTACTTCTTTCATATTGTATTTGGATTTTAGTGTGAACAATACATTTGAAGAAATATATCAAATTGATTTGAAATTGAGGCATACACAGAGTGATTCAAAGGCAATTTCAGATGGTTATCATGCTGCTTTGTTGTATTAAGCTACATTGCTGTTTAATCAAATCACTCTTCTGCTCCATACACCGAGTTATTGATGATTGAATTCAGGAGTTTTGTCACTGGATCTCTAGTGGCAGTAATTATTTTGCACATCATTTCCTCTGGAGTCACCAAACTTTGTTAGGAGAAGATACAGTAAAATACTGTAGCTGTTGCAATATGTTAAGATGCATAAAGCACGTAACTTCACACACAGACATTTCCCCCGTATCTCATGCTAATAGAGATTTGTGCTCTTTATGCACAAGAAGTCTGATAGATTCATTCCACCGATTTCCATCAGCAAAGAAAAATACTAAACAGGAATTTTATTATTTTATGCACTGGATCATTGAATCTACTATTGGGAGAAGATCGCTTCCATTTTGACCAGGTATTATTGACAATAGAATCCTCTACCTATCATTTTGTATGTCTGATATTTGGAAGAATACTCCACAGCCAAGTTTCTGTCTCCATATGTTTAAATCCTAACTTCTCCTACACTATCCAGCTGTACCAGTGCAAGTGTCACAAGGCACATCATTATCACAATATGACCTCTGGCCCTGTTCAATCACATCCCAGCAGGCCAACAGGTATGAGGGCATGAGAGCCCACGCTGGGAGAGCTCATAGTCACTAAACCCAGCACAAAAGTACTGTGAACCCATGAATATATCCCACTAACCCAACTAAATGTATCCTTAATGAATTTCCCCTTAGATGGAGCCTTGAAACTTCATAAGCACTCTCAATATACTTAATATGAGGAAAAGGACAGAATAAAGGGGACAGAGACAGAAATCTGACCAAAGCACTTAAAATATCTTTTTTCTCTCTTTTGGGGGGCATATCTTAAAATAACATCTGCCAATGTGAACACATTGCTAAGGCCCCTCCCTGGGGTTCTTGGAAGTGGTCCATAGAAGCCAGGGGCCTTAAAGCATAAGCTTTATTAGCTTCACTGTAAGTCAGCCTCTACTCTTATGTCGGCTTTGAGCCAGTCTTCCAGGACATGGACAGGTACCACAATCCTCTGTTTTGTTAAGGTATTTTCCATGATTATCCACTGTGTTCTTTATCTGAATGTGGGCACCATTTGTCTCCTTTTATTCAGAAGCAATAATCAGAGTGGAGAAGCCCTTTTATCACATACTTCAGTAGTCTCAGTTTCGCCCAATGATCTGCTGCATCTTAATGCAAACATGTCTCCTCCTAGCTTGTTCTGATAACCCAGGCTTCCTCAGCTGAGCTCCCTGCTTCTGGTCTTCTCTGGTCCTCATTATGAGTTATGGAAGAAACTATCTTTGAATAAGTGAAGAATATTAAAACTTAAACACAAGTTTTATCAGACAAAATTCAAAGAACCTACATAAACTTTGTATGTTGACAATGAGAGGAAAAAGGTTCCCAAGTATATAATGTTATTTATCATAATGTAGATAACTTGGAAATGATTCTGGGAATGTCATCCAACATCAGAGTACATGATGTAATGCAAACCCAAAGGAATTCTTAACCCAGTTGTGTCATTTGGGAGGGGACACGAGAGCTACTTTCTAATAGTTGCTGTGTGTATTTACAAGGAAAGGGATGAAAAAACTTAGTTTGGCAGAAAACAATCTAAATTAAATCAAATGAATTAAATTAAGCAAAACATAATTAGGGCCAAATGTTGTGAAACTCCATTATGTTATGGAAGTCTCCCAGAGGAGACACAAATAATACTATTATTCAGAACTAAAAAACAATATTATCACTGAATGTGTTATGAGTAACTGCACTGTGTTTCTTCTAGGGGACTAAAGGGATGTCCAGGCATGTGTCTACTGTTTCTTTTCTCCACATGTCATGATTCTATGGTAACTGCATTTTTGTTTACCCAGTGCTAACTTATGAAAACAAATGTCTTCACTAATGTAATACTTAAATACAAAGACTATTGCCTAAACAGTTCAATTACTTAAAGCCCTAATTTAAATGTGGTCATCTCATACAATAGCTGAATTTTCCATGCAAGCCAATTAATTTTGTTGTTATTCAATGAAGAATTTCAAACTGGAAAGAAAGAGATGAGAGCAGGAATAGCAAATAAATTTCATCTAGCAAGCCTCTAAATTGTTAGTAGTGTTTGCTTGAAGCTCTGGGTTAAGAAGGGTTTTAGGAAAACAATATGATCCATTAATGATGTCTACTATGTCATAGGATAAGTTAGTGACAATTGTCTTCCACTTGCAAAGCTCTCTTAGACCACAGCGAGAGATCAGAACCCAAGATCTTCTTGGCAGTACGGACATCCTGTGCCAGGGGTCTGGAGCTGAGATTGGTCTTCCTTTAAAGTTTATCAGCAGCAGCAAAGAGACTAGGAATCCATGTTTTAGGCACCACTATCTTACACTCTGGAACTCATGGGTATACTATTAAGCTATCCTTCCTATGGAGAAAGTCCTAAGAAGCCTTTTTGCACAGCTATCACTTTAATTATGAAGAGACTGAGGCCAGAGAAGCTATTTCACCCTAAGATATAGGACAACGTAGAGGCAGAATTGGGACCAGAACTCATACTCCTGGCTCCCAGACCTGTGACCTGAAGTTCTTTGGGAATGGAAAGCTCTTCCCTTACTCCCAACCCTAAGCACTGGTCTCGGGTCCTGAGTGGCCATATCAGCTTAATCTTAAAGCAGTGTAGGTACTTGTCAATCTCTGGGCTGTTGACCATCTCCTCTCATAGTTCTGTTCCTGCTTCATTTTGATGTTACAGGTTTTGTTCTTCAGAATCCAGTCACTCACTCACTGGGCACTTCAATTTGGGCTATATCAATAATTGTGGCTCCCTAAAGTGCCTGAAGCTCAGCCTGGAATACAGTGTCTTTTGTCATGTAAGCAATGAAACTGGAAGCTTAACCTGTGCCTAGAGTACCCTGAATAAGCTTCAACATTCCTGTCCAGTCTGTTAGTGACAACAGCCAGCTCAGGGCAGATACAAGTCAGACTTGATGTCAGGCTCTACTTCAGGCTGACCTTCAACATACTCTGCTTGAAAAAGGCCTAGGGACAGTGAGCAGAAGCTTCCTTGCCTTGCCCTGGGCATTATTACTTTGCAGAAAATTATCTGATCCATTTCACTTGGCTTCTTTTCACTCGTGCTTTTTTTCTCTTCCTATCAAGGGACCTAAGGTTATCTGAAAGCATAATGACCTCCACCTTCATTTTTCCAAAGGGTTGGTAAGACAGAGACAAAACAGGGAGGAATAGAATTTCATATCAGCAGAAAGCTGAGTACCTCCTATCTCCTTTCCAGGATTGACATGTTTTCTCATAGGCCTCTCTGAGCTTCCTTCTTTGTTATACTTGCTCCCTAGATTTGGTCATGGGTGATAGTCAGGGGAGATTACCTGCAGGGTGCCCAAGTGGGAAGAGCTTCTTTCCTCCTGCAAGTATATAAACCACTCCTCATGTGAGGTTGTGGGCATTTGTTTTCTTTATACATGAAGTAGTTCTGGCCAGACCACAAGGCAAGAACTGTCCTGCAATAAGTGGGATCACACTGAATGAATATGAAACCCCAAATGGCATCATGATCTCCTCAATCCATAGAGCTTCCTACTTGCAAATTGCCTGAGCAAACTGCAATTATTCCTCCAACCACCTGTTGGGTTGCACATATCAAGGTCTATATGAAGGAGTTCATGTTTCTGCCTCATTATTTAACATTTAAAAAGGAAATACCCAATTTTTCATGTAAAGCATTTAGCATAGAGCCTGGCATGTGGTAAGTGCTAGGTACAGTTAGCCATTAATGTAATTATTGTAACTTTTATTGTGTAGGTAGTACCATCTTATGGTATGAGGTACTATGCAGGGTTCTCCAGATAAAGAGAAACAATTGGATATGTGTGCATGTGTGTGTATGTTCATGTGTGCATGAGTTATAGGTGTATTATAGTGAATTAACTCACATGGATATGGAGGCTAACAAGTTCCAAGATCTGTAGAGTCTTGGTAAGCTAGAGAACCAGGAGAGCCAATGGTGTAGTGTTCCCTACAAGAGTTGGCAGGCTTGAGACCCAGAGAAAGCTCAAGTTTTAGAGGAGTTCAAAGGCAGGAAAAAAACCAGTGTCCCAGTTCAAAGACAATCAGAAAGAAAAGATTCTCTCTTACTTGGGACAGAGGCAGCATTTTTGTTCTCTTCAGGCCTTCAACTGATTGGATGAGTTTCATCCACATTACAGAGGGTAATCTACTCATTCTACCAATTTAAAGGTTAATATCATCCCAAAACACCCTCAGAAATGCCCAAAATAATGTTTGATCACTTATCTGGGCATACTGTGGCTCAGTCAAGTTGACACAAAATTCACCATCACCGTGAGTAAAGGAGAGAAAAGTCTTTCCTACTGCTTCCATGCTTTGGCACCTTGTCTCTATAAGTGTCTGTTTGTCTTTGACTATAGTCCTAGTGGAGAAACCTCCCACCCATCCCTTATTTATTTTCTCTCAGTCCCTTCTAATTCCCTTGGGAGTGGCAATATCTTTCTGTGTTACTAGTTTGGGGAGCCTGAACAAACTTGGCTCATCCTCTTAACCCAGTACATGCCCATCATTCAACTCTCTTCATTTAAACCATTTCAGGTGAATGTTGTTCCCTCCTACAGTCCTAATAGATATAGTGGTATTCATCTGTTTTTCCATTTTATAATTATAATAGAAATATATGTTTCTAATAAAAAATTTTGGAAAATAAAGAATACATAAATAATGAAATACAACCAGCCAGAATCCTACTAAAGGAGATAACCATTATTGACTTATTACTACATTGCTTCCATTGGTATATATGAGAAGAGAGCATTAGATAAACACTTTGTTGTTATATATGTTCCATTTCTTTAATTTTCTTCTATTTTAATTTTTAATGGCTGCATATTATTCTGTGATATTTTAACTCTCTTGCAATTGGTATAAATTATTTTATGCCCTTAACATAAATTTATAGAGGTCAATTTACTATGTTTTTCAACTAGCTTGGTACCTTGCACATTAATGTTATTCATTCATAGACACATTATTCACCCCACCCTGCCAAAGATGTAAAATAATTTACAGAGATAAATAAAATAGAGCAAGATAAAGCAGATTTCAGAGTAAAGGAGAAAAGCATAGTAAAATAAGATGGAGTCATGAGTAAGGTTGGAATCCAATAATTCATGCCAAGAACCTTGTACCCTTATTAGAAATCGGGTACAAACTTGGCTCTAAGCTTCCTAATAGTCCATTCAAAGAGAACACTAGTAATTACTCAACTCAGAGTTTCCATAAAAGAAAAACAATCCAGCTACTCAGGAGGAGTACAGAAAGGCTTATGTGTTGTTTTCAACAATATCTTTATAGGGAAAGCAGTGAGACGTTTCACAAGGCTGTTTCTTTTAAAATCTGCCTATATAAGCTGAGGGTATCATGCCAAACTGCAACTCAGGAAAAGCAATTCTACAAGAGGCTCAATAAGACTCATTCCTGGTACGCAGCTCTTAATCTTTGATCTAGCTTACCTCAGGCATTGAGTTCAAAGAATCTAAAGAGAAAACATGGCTTGCATATTCTTCAGGAAAATCTTCATGCTGGGTCTCTTTATAATATCTACATACCTACATCTATCTATATAAGTGGCAGAGTTCTGGTTCCTGCAACAGAGTCATTGAGACTAAAATAGATTCCATCCCTCTATAAACACATAAAACATAACAAAAAACTGTAAACACATAGCCAAGATGAAAAGAACAAATGGACTTCCTTCAGTTATTGGCAACAGCAAGAAATGTCTCAGGCAGAGAGGTAGGCTTACAAGCTGCCTCTGGTGGCCCAGAAACACATCCAACCTGGATATGGGTCCAAAAGACTGAGTTTTCATGCCTCAAAAAAGAAACTTTGATGTGATCTTAGTCCTCTGTAAAATAGGGAACCGAAAATGGGAAATGCTTTAATTAGCTAAGACCCTGGAAAGAAGTCTAGAAAATTCTACTATTAGTTTTTCTAGAAAGGGCTCTGATTTAAACATAAAAATCAAAAAATGAACAACAACAACAAACCCTCCTATGAGAAATGGAATCCCAATCCTGAGCCATTTGCAACTATAGAGACCTAATCTGTGGGATAATAAACTACAAAATTAACACAAAAATGGGTTCCAGTTTGGTGAAACTCATAGAATACTTGGCAAAAGAAAATGCAAAACAAGTCTAATGGAACACCCACAGAAAAAACAACTTTAGCTGAAGACAAACAGTAAAAAGTTACAAACCACAAAAGAAAATGAATCACCATAAGAGAAAGTCAGCAGATATAAATATACAGGAAAATATGTGCTCCCTACCAAACTGAAATATTAAAAAGGGACTATATAATAACTATGTGTAAATAATTTAAAAGTTAAAACAGGAAATAGGAACCATTTGAAACAAGACACCATCTAAAGAAAGGAGAATCTAAACAGAATTTAAAATGAAATATATAGTTACTGAAGTTAAAAACTCAAAAGTATGTGTTAAACAACAAATAATATATAATTAAAAAGCAGGAGGGCCTGAAGAAATATCTCAGAGATAAAACAATGCTAAGCTATTAAATGACTGTGAGTTCAAGATCATGTTTAACTTTACACTGATACTGGGTCATAAGGGAGTTCTATGGATAGTTTTTTGAGGAACCTCCACACTGTTTTCCAGAGCAGCTGCACCAGTTTACATTCCCACCAACAGTGTAGGAGGGTACCCGTCTCTCCACACCCTTGCCAGCATCTATAGTCTCTTGATTTTTTTAATTTTAGCCACTCTGACTGGTGTGAGGTGGTATCTCAGTGTGGTTTTGATTAAATAGCCCTGCTAGGGATTTACCCAAGAGATACAGAAATGCTGATGCATAGGAGCACATGTACCCCAATGTTCATAGCAGCACTTTCTACAATAACCAAAACATGGAAAGAGCCTAAATGTCCATCACCTGATGAGTGCATCAAGAAGATGTGGTATATATACACAATGGAGTACTACATGGCAATGAGAAAGAATGAAATATGGCCATTTGTAGGAAAGTGGATGGACCTTGAGGGTGTCATGCTTAGCGAAATAAGTCAGGCAGAGAAGGACAGATACCATATGTTTGCACTCATAGGTCTAACAGGA
>NC_043700.1:38031142-38059352 GCF_006229205.1 Suricata suricatta | reverse complement strand
GTTACTTAACCTTCTAATTTCTGTATAAGTCTAATTACATGAAACAGAAGTTGGTGTTTTGATTTTTTACTTTGCTTTTCTGTTTGGAGTGTCATTGTAACTACTGTATTGTAAATGATGGAAAATAATTGAATATGTCAAAAAAATAAATTGTGTTATGTTAAAAAAACTAATTAAACATTAAAAAATGTTTTTAAACAGAAGAAAAAAAGCTTTACACTGATAGCACATACTTCAGCAGGCACTGTTCAGTGTTCTTTATAAATATCATCTTACTTAAATCTCCTAATAGTACTATTTTTCAAATGGGTTAATTGAGGTACTAAGAGTTTGATTTACTTACCAAAGCTTCACAGCTAGAGAATGGCAGTGTTGGGAACCCAGCTTCCTGACTTGAATACAACTACCCTCAGGGCCTCTCCTACCTCTGATATCGCCTCTCTTTGCTGCTGCACCATTTCAACCCTCACGCGAGTCCCGTCCTGCACCTGCCACATCATTTCTATCAGCATATCATAATGTTCTTCTATTTCCCAACATTAAAAAAATCCTTTCTTGACCTTATATTCTCTATCTGCTACCAACCCATTATTTTGCTCTTTCTCACCATCAAAATTTATAAAATATTCTGCAAAGGCTCTTGACCTCCTTACCTACTGTTTTCTTTTCAACTCAACATATCATTTATGTTATACCACACTACATTAGAACACTACTTGGAGCTTCATCTTCACATATTTGATTTCTTATTTGATATTTCAAGTTTAACTTATCTAAAATTAACTTCCTGACCTCCCTCCATTCCCATTTTTGTTATAAAAATGTAAAAAATATATGAAAGTAAGTTAAGGATGTTTATTAATGACAAAGAGAAAATGTAACCTTACTGACATAAATAACCTTAATCAAGTAAAATTAATCACCAGTAATGTGACAAACATATATTGTGTGACTCTTGATATGATGCTCTGGGAAGGATATATCCCTTCTGTGGTTGTAACAGCACTCTAGCTGATCTTAAGGGTTAAATTGCTTCAAGGTGACACACTCCTTGCTTGTTGACGTAAAGCCCTTGATCTATGACCGAGTTAATTTACTTTCTTTGAGATTTGTAAGTTACTGGCCTTGGTGAATGAAGGACCAGGATGCTCCCACGCCAAAGAGACCAACAAGTCTATTTGAAGCCCCTTTAGCTTTCTGATTAGCCTAGCAATCTTTCAGCAAAAATATTTTTCTTTTTTAAGGTTACACAAATTACTTCACGGACCTCCCTTTGCACAGCTGTAGACCTTGCCCTCCTTTCTCAAAAGAACAGAGTACTCTTGCACAACTCTGGGTACCTAGGAACCAGACCTTCTTGCACAACTGCCCTGGAGTACCAAGGAACTAGAAGTACTTGTACAACCTCCAAGCACCAAGATAACTCTGTAGTTGACATCATTGTGTCTGCATATAATCAAGAAATGTCACAGACCACTGTATTCCCCTAACCGATAAAACCCCTTTAAAAGTCCCTGTGCCAGGCAAGAACCTTAGAGTCTAGTCAGAGTAGGCCTTTGGACAAGAGTCCACATTCTCCCCAGGTGGCCAGCCTCCTGAGTAAAGCTCATAGTCTTTTACAGTCAAAACTTGTCTCTTGAGCATTGGCCTTTAGAGTAACGGGCAGGCAAACTTAGATTTCAAGAACATGGTTTTCCTGTCAAAAATGTATAACCCAAATCTAATCATAAGGAAACATCAGATAAACTAAATTAAGGGAAGTTTTACAAAATAAATGGCCTATATTTTTTTAAAATGTGAGGTCATGGAAAGTGAGGAAAGACAGGAACTGATCCAGATTTAAAAGAGATTTAAAGACATTAAACAAATGCAAGTGTGGCTCTCGATTGGATCTTGGACAAGAAAAGAAAAATTGTCTCTCTTTATCTACAAAAGATATTAGTAAGACATTTCATGATATTTGAATGAGATTTGAAGTATGAATAATAGTGTGTAAGTGTATACTTACAATACTAAGTATTAATTCCCTGATTTTGATAATTGTACTATGAGTATAAAAGAGAATAAATTTGTTTGTAGGAAATATATATTCATAGGAGTAAATGGCATCATCTCTACAACTTATTCTCTTTTTTTAATGTTTTTTATTTATTTTTGAGAGACAGAGAGAGACAGCATGAGCAGGGGAGGGTCAGAGAGAGAAAGAGACACAGAATCTGAAGACAGCTCCAGGGTCTGAGCTAGCTGTCAGCACAGAGCCCGATGCGGGGCTCAAACCCTCAACCCACAAACCATGAGATCATGACTTGAGACGATGACAGACACTTACCCAACTGAGCCACCCAGGCGCCCCTGTCTACAACTTATTCTCAAATGGTTTAATAAAAAAAATACATACACATTCATCCATATACACAGACAGAAAATGACAAAGCACAAGGGGTATGTTATTCACATTTGGGGAATTTGATGAAGTATATACAGAAATTGTATTATTTTTCCAATTTTTCTGTAAGTCAATTGTTTGTAAATACAATCTTTTATACACACAAGTGGAACAAATAGTGTAATAAACTCCTATGTACTTACCATCTAGCTTCAATTATTATCAGCTCATGGCTCACCTTGTTCCATCTTTACCTACATCTGCATGATCCACATTGACATAATGCTTTAATCCTACAGTGTGTAGACAAATGCTCTTTCGTTTTGAGCCTCACAGAACTCCTATAAGAGGGAGGGGAGGAGCCATCCTCCCCGTTCAGTAGATGAAGTGGTTGAGACAGAGAGAAGGTTTAGAAGCTTGTCTTTGTTCACATAGTTAGCTCCCAACAGCTTCAGGACCCAAAGACCTTCTGGTTTGGGCTCTTGTTCATCCCACCACATATCATTGTTCTAAAATAGTAATAGTGAAAACCCCAGCATAGTGGGATCTCCATGAGTTTCCTCTTTATTCCTGAGCTTGTGTCTCCATCTTCAGCTAACCAGTCCAACATCTCTGAGGTCATGAGGTCCATAACATGCTAGGAAATCCACCACCTCTGAATCCTCAACGGCCCAAATGCTACACTCTGGGTAAAGACTACTCTATCTCTGTGTTCACCGCTACCTTTCCTGGGAGCACTTCCTCATTTTTTCCTCAGTGCCCTGACACTTCTTTGGACAGCCCTTTACTGTAAAGTTTTCACTTTATGGTACAGTTAGCTATTATATGTCTATCTCTCTGGTTTCAATGTGAGTTCCTTTATGGTGGGTCTGTATCTTCATCAATCAGAATCTTGGCCCCTCAAATAAGTAATTTGGAGTCAATTTGACAAAGGGCTTATTTATAAAAACGTGAGCAAGATTTGGGAAAATGAAAGAAATCATACAGTATCCTCCCTTCCCTTCTCTCACCTCACCCACCCCATCACCAACCCCCTTCTTTACTAGCCCTAAAGGCTAGTACAGTTACTAGAATCATTTTGGAAAGAGAATCAGAAAAAGCATATGGACACAGCTGCTGACAGATGAGCACCACTTCACAGGTGCAGCCGACACTAACCAGAAGCCAGAAAGCAAGGAAGCGCCTTGGTAAGGGTCAGCGTCCCAGGGCTCAGAACAGGGAGGACAGGGCAGAAGGCACGACAGATGGAGAAAGTGATCACATCTTTGCATCCCCAGCATGTGGCAAAGTGCCCCGCTGGTGCACAGAAGTATTTTTTATTGAATTGCTGATTCTTAAATATTGCTGATTGATATACCCTACAAACACAGAACAGTTTCTAGCATTGCTACAGCATATTTAACACAATTTAAGCCTGAGAAATACCAAACGTACTATCAAAGTTTAAAGTGTTATGTTGTCATAATGAAGTTAAATTTCTAAGCCACAACATAAAACTAATTGGTTTAAGAATGTTATAGTCAAAGTACAGTGCTGTATGATTTTGAAGTTATAATTCTCCCGTCAGTAGATTCAGTTAAAAATCTTATATATCCCTCCATATTAGAAAAAAAAATTTTTTTTGGTTCTACTTTTCTTGCTCAAATGCTGAAGCTCCTCTGGCTGTTTAATAATTAAAACACTGTGAAACTTAGGCGAAATGGCAAACACCGCAGCTGATGATAAACACATACGAATGTATCGGTTTCACCGCCTCCACCTCCGAAGACACTGGAGAGCTGGCCAGGAGCTCTCTGCAGTGCCTGCCAAGGTTCCGAAACAGGCACATTGCTGCTCCAGCTTTCCAGAGTCAGATTCTCTGTTTTATAAATATGTCTGCTTAGTGATTTTTGCAACATAAAACCCTTGCTTCAAAAGCCACTCAGCATTCATTTCTTGAATTGATCTATTTAACAAAAACACCCTGAAGCAATCCTACACGAGAACTCCTTGAACATCTGTAATTAATAAAGTGAAGTTGTGGCTCCAATAACAAATTTACCAGTGGCCATTAATTTTCTGGAAATTGATAGTTTAAGCCCTTAATCACATAGGGCACTTGATCCAGGATTTGTGCCTGTTATCCAGGTATAATTATTGATAGTACCTCTACTTTTCTCAAAAATTCTGATTTGGTCAATAAATTATGTGGTTGCCCTACTTACGGCCTCGCTTCAGTCTAATCGTCAAGATGACAACATTCCTCAAGTAGTGCCTTCACTAATGCTGTAAGTGTAGCATCTGTGCCATCATGTGTCTATTTGTTGCCATAATATATTAATTTCCTGTGGCTGCTGTAACAAATGACTGCAAACTTGTTGGCTTAACACACAGCAGAAATGTATTCCCTCACAGTCCTGGAAGCTAGAAGTCCAAAATCAAGGTGTGGGTCAGCCTCCACTCCCTCTAAGGCTTTAGGGGAGCATTTGTTCTTTGCCTCTTAGAGCCTCCGCTGTTCCCTGGTCTGCCTCACTCCAGTCTCTACCTCTTCTCATGTCCTCCCTTCTGTTTGCATGCTCTCCTTCTCTCTCACCCTTATCTGAAGACCTGTCATTAGCTTTAGGCCCCACCAGGATAATACAGAATAATCTCTTTGTCTCAAAATCCTTAACTTAATTACATCTGCAAAAATATTTTTTGTTATTTTCAAATCAGGTCACATTCACAAGTCCCAAGGATTATGATATGGACAGATATTTCTGAGGGCTACCAGTCAATCCACTACACATATTAAAGTTAAGCTTACATTTTCTAATTGTATTTTTGAAAGAATGGGATTTCTGGGTTGTATTTTTGAAAATCCTATTGAAACACTGATGATGACATGTATATCTAAGATGTTCCCATTAAAAATTAAAAGCCAGTGAGGATTGCTTCCCTGTCCCCCTCCACCCCCCGAGAAATCTGCTTTCTGTAACCCTCTTCACACCAGAGAAGTCCAATCCACTTAAAAAGTCCATCAGTGGAACTAGGATGAGAGGAGTGAGGCACTTGTCTCAGGCACAAAATTTAAGTATTTTGTGAGTATTACATTATTTATCGTGATGACTAAGGTTTTTTTGTCACCAGGTGAACTGTGTACTCAGTACCTTACCCTAGAGTCTACATCTTCATCTACTCCCCTTTGTAAGATCAAGTCCTAGCTCCTGCTTGTGGCCCTCTCTAATAATAAGCATAGGAAATCTGCTCTTTTCTTTCCACTCTCAGTATTTCTGTTATCATAATCTACTGTGGCAGGGTCCCCTCCCTACAGAAAGAAAGAAAGAAAACCCCTCAAGGCAACCTGGTTATATGTGTAGGTGACAGCATCCCTTACAACCTTGTAACCTGAGACCACTTAATCAGACTACATGTTTATGTGTTACCATATATGGAAGACAAAGAAGTAAAAAAAATGTATAAAAAATGATGCCACAAGGTGTTTGGGACCCAGTTCTTTGGGTATGAACCCAACTGAGCAGTACCAGCACAAATAAAGTTGCTTCCTAGAAAGAAAAGCCCTGGTGTCACAACTCTCTGTGTGAGAATCCTGCTACATGAATGGGGGGCTTGTGTCTGGGATTCAGAGATGGTGCATTTCCATGTCCTTTTTCACCGGGGTACGGTCCTTGGAGTGCCGGGAGACGTGGCCTTGCCTGGCACCAGTGGACTGCTTGATCCACAGGAGACTAGCCCTCCTGATGTGCCGGGATAAGGACCTCGAGTGTGCCAACGGAGCCATGAGGCCCAGGAACCAGCTCAGGGAGTTCCCTGGTAAGAACCCGGGTTTGTTTTGGCAGACCTGCCCCTAAGAGGCAGAAGGGAAGCCTGATCACCTCTCAGAGTTGCCGTAGTTCCACAAGGGATGAGGAACAAAGCCGAGACCCTTAGGTGCTGAATGTAGGGTGGTAGGTTGGAGTCACTGCATGACTGTGTATGGGCACTTGTCTCTCATTCATTTTCTGGGTCAATGACTATGATAATTAGAGCCAACTGTCTCTGGTTATTTTACTTCAGAACGGAGACTTTAAGGAAGATTCCCAAGCAGCTGCTGAAAGTCCTTTTGTTTCTGGGAAATTCCCTGTCTTCTCCAGACTGACATGGACTGTCCATGTTTTCTAGTGAAAAACAAAACAAAACAAAACAAAAGCAACCTGGAGTCTGCTCTCTGTCTGAGCTGACAAGATTTAAAACTGGGAATTCTCTTTCTCTGCCTTCTGCTGGCATCTCACCTCCTCTACCTTCCCTTACCCGCCTCCTGTTTCTGCACCACTGGGGCAGGGGGCAACCTTCATAACTGGTTTCTCAATGCCTCACACCATCAGCTAGGTATTGAGGAGCAGAGACCATCCAATTTAGCTTTCCCCACCATTATTTCTGGTAAAAATTAACCATAGGGAGCAAATTGTCTTAAGTGGACCTAAATAAAACATATTCAATGTTTCAGTTAATTTAAGTTTGTTGGTTTGAGATAGACAATGTTTATCAACATTAAACTAAAAAAATTATTCTACCTAGATTTGCTTAAGGTCAAATAAGCTCATTATCTCTGTTCCAATTTGTTAGCAAAAGGATGACTTAAAGTGATGGTTAACTTTGTCTCATAGTTTTCATGGGTAATTGTTAAGATAGTTTTCAAAGTCTTTGGTAACCTAACATGTTAAAGTTTTTGATTGCATGATAAATTGGGATTAAACTCATTAGATATCTAATGAGATAAGAGGCAAAAGCACTAATTACTAGATGTAGGTTTATGCTTTTGACTTGTTGCAGAAAAATTAAGGATATTTGGATCTGTAGGAAAACGGATGCTTTGTGCTTAATTGGTTCATAAGTTTGCCATCTAAGAAATTGGTTACTCCCGAGGTGCCTGGGTGGCTCAGTCGGTTAAGCCTCCATCTTCAGCTCAGGTCATGATCTCATGTTTGTGGGTTCGAGCCCCACATTGGGCTCTGTGCTGACAGCTCACAACCTGGAGCCTGCTTCTGATTCTGTGTCTTCCTCTCTCTCTTCCCCTCCCCACTCCTGCTCTGTCTCTCTCTGTCTCAAAAATAAATATAACATTAAAAAAATTGGTTACTCCCTGGAGACTAAGGTTTCTAAGAGTTACAAGGTAGTTAAGACTGATGAAAATAAGGAAAGCAACTCTGCATGAAAAAATGTAGATATATAAAAAAATAAGGAATGCAAATACATTTTTTTGTTAAAGGTAAGGAAAAATAGCTAATTTTGTCCTAAATGAGATGGATTGTTTGGGGGGACAAATGGGGAAGGGACTTCAATCAAAATCTTAAAGCAAAAGAAACTTGTAAAAAGTTTGTAAAGGAAAATCTTAAAAAGAAATTTTATATATAGTCAGGAGGTCTAAGGTTAAACTTTTAAATTATATGAAACTAGCCACTATCCTCCAGACACAAAATAAAACCCTGTTGGCCTTCCTGGAAAGGTTAAAGAAGGTTCTCATTAAATATATGGCTATCTCCTCTAACACTCCTAGGGCTGAGAAGGTTCTAAAAGACAAATTTGTCACTCGATCGGTCCCAGATATTAGGAGAAAACTGCAAAAGCTAGCTGTTGTTTGGAAGGAACTCTGGAGGAGCTCTTATGAGCTTCCAATTGGGTCTATTACAGGCAAGACCAAAAGGAGAATAATAAACAAACAAACAAACAAACAGGAAAAATAAGGCTTAAAAAATCTGAGGCTTTATTTGTGGCCATACCTCCTGAGGTCCTGGCACCAAATGCCATTTATATGGCCATTCAGAGCACTAAAAATGAGAAAGTCCTCAGGGGGTACAACAAAAATAAAAATCCCATAAGCCATGCCCGCTGTGTGGAGACAATCACTGGAATCTGAATGCCCTCAGAGACCTCTATCTGTGAGGGCTCAGATAACCAAAGTCCCTGGAAGGGACTAATCTGGGCCTGGGGCTCTTCATGATGGCTCCCCTAAACCAACTGTCTATCAGAAACCCAGAGCCTCAGAGCCTTCTAAATATAGAAGGAAAACTGGTTGATTTCCTTCTTGACACCAGAGCTCCTTTCCCCTCCAGTCCAACCATCCAAATGCAGCATGACGATTAGCAGTATCTCCAGAAACCTTATAACTACATTTTTCTCTCAGCCCCTGACATACATATGGGGAAAACTAATTTTTTCTCATTCTTTCTTGATAATATCAGAGATCCTTACTGCCTTGCTAAGAAGGGACATTATAACTAAATTAGAGACTATAGTAATATTAACTCCAGAACAAATAAACAATTGTATGAGTTTTGGGGAATTACTGGACAATATAAGCTATAGATACTGGGGTTCAGAAAAATAGTTTGCCTGATGTATCAATTATTAAAGGAGACTCAACCCCACCTACTCTCCCAAGAAAATAAATTGAGGTCTGACTCATAGACACTGCCTCCAGCCCTTGAAATGGTTACAAACAAAGCAGGGCAATTACTATTACTAAGCTAACAGAGCTAAAAGATCACTAAAACACAACATTAGGCCTTTCATTTAGGGAGGGACAAAACTTATCAAATGGCCCAACGAATATTTACTGCAAAGAAAAAAATTTCAAGGACAGTTCAACAAGTAGTATCAGCCTGTAGAGTATGTCTTAAAAATAATCCTCTCAACCACAAATTTGTTCTCCCAGGCAATCAAGGAACTGGAGGCTATCCAGGCTTACCTAAAAATTTGAAAATTAATAATAGTAAATGGTTGCCCTGACTCTTTCTTTAATACAACTCCTGGCTCTTGGAAAAGTTTTACATGTCAAAATAAAGCAAATTGTCTGCTTATACTCAGCAAAACTCCAAATAACACCTCACAAGCATTAGATGCTTTAAAAACATTTTTTAATTAAGTTAGGGCCAAACTCTTGAAAATAGAGCCACCATTAGTTACTACTCCTGCTCCTCCATCACCTGGGTTATGAGAGATTCCCTGACATATGTTGTATACAAAGTCAGAGTCTTCCCTAGATTGTTTGACAAGTTTGGAAACTGTGGACATTATCTTAGGATGCTATCTTGTTGGTCAGTATAATCTTTACTTTGTGTTTTTCTCTTTGTGTCTGCTAATGTTTATGCCTCCTCATGCCTGCTAGCCTTCCTGTAGAACCATAGTGTGGGCAACTTGATCGACTCTTAGGTAGACTCTAACTGCTGTACCCTTACACCGTCCCTTATCAGTTTGAAGAAGCCAGGACAGCCATTTTCCCTGTTCCCTAATGGCAGCTAGGGGCCCTGTTCCAGGGAGAAAAATAAATAGGGAAAGGCTAACATTAGGCAGGCAGAGATAAGGGACCTTCAGGGAAACAGACTGCAGCCACAAGTGGGAGGCTGAAAAAACAGATGGGGTTCTTTCCTTTATGGGCACCCTCCTCCCATTACAAGGACATAAGGAAGGGGGAATCTGAGATAGGCAATCAATCAACCTGGGATGTGGGCCCTTGGCTCTACCCTAGCCACCTTACACCACTGGATGAGGGAGGGATTACCTGTGAATCTGACCACAGACACTCACCCCTTTATTTATTTATTTATTTATTTATTTATTTATTTATTTATTTATTTATTGTTTTATTTATTTTTGATACTGAGAGAGACAGAGCATGAGAGGGGGAGGGGCAGAGGGAGAAGGAGACACAGAACCGGAAGCAGGCTCCAGGCTCTGAGCTAGCCGTCAGCACAGAGCCCGATGCGGGGCTCGAACCCACGACCGTGAGATCTGACCCGAGCCGAAGCCAGAGGCCTAACCGACTGAGCCACCCAGGCGCCCCAGACACTCACCCCTTTAAACCAGGAAACATTGTACGGGTGAAGGAATGGATGGTCCAACCCCTAAAACTCCTCTGGAGGGGCCCGTCCACTGTCACTTTGTCCACTCCTACTACATTAAAGGTAGCCATGGTGGGTCGCTGGATTTACCACAGCAGAGTGAAGCTGGTATCCGGAAACTGGGGGTGCATTCCTGATCCATCAATGCTGTGCAAGCTGACCATATGGAAGAAGCAGTCTGCGACTCTGGTCTCCAAAACTGCAGCCCTGCTTTAGTCACTCTGGAAGCTGACTAATCTATGCATGGCAGAAGCTTGAGGAATCTATACTCCTGTGAACCAAAAAAACTGTCCTTATTTTCTATATCTGTTTCCTTACTGTGATGTGTTGTCACCCCTTGTGTCTCACTGTCATTGTGATTCTTGCTCTATTTTTCACCAGAGGATTGGGAGAGGCCACCCCAGCCAGCTGGGACTGTGGTGAGAGATTTCTATTCGTACTTACCTTCCTTTAATGGATAGGATGCTTCGTTGGTACCAATATGGGAAAACAATGGCCACAAGAGACTAGAAAATTAGATCCCCACAAACCTTATAGTAAAACAAAATACCTCAGTCCTACTCCTCAGGTTTGGCTCCTCAAAAATGTAGTTATTGGAAAAAAATGTCTTGCCTGGTGGGGAAAAAGTTCATTGTTGTCTCTGTTAAAAAACCTAACATGTTTAGGCCAAAGATTTTATAACTCAGCTGTCTGGGAAACCCAATGGTGGGGGACCCCAGATCACCTTGGGCCAGATCCTCACCCCTCGTCTAACTTCTCTCATCTTGGAGAGGCCTGAGACAATGTCAACACAGCCATCAAATGGCAGGCCCCAGGTGGACTGTGCTAGATATGAGGAAGGACAGCCTGTATAGTACTTCCCTCAGTCTGGTCAGGGTCATATGTGCTGAAACTATTCGTCCATCTTTCTTCCTGCTCCCACTTGCCAGAGGGAGACATTTGGGAGTCCAAGTGTATGGGGAAAGGGAGACTCAAAGGAAGCAGCATGACTTACAGATTGGCAATTAAGAAGATAATAAATGGCCTCCCAAGAGTATAATCCAATATTTGGCCCTGCCACCTGGGCAGAAGATGGGTCCTACCACACTCCCATTTACATGCTAAACCACATAATCAGACTATAAGCAGTTATAAAAATTATAACCAATAAAACTGCCAGAGCTCTTAACTTACTATCCAAGAAGCAAACCCAATGCATGATGCTATCTGTCAGAATCGCTTGACCTTAGATTACCTGCTTGCTTCTGAGGGATAAGTTTGTAAAAAGTTTAACTTGAGCAACTGCTGCCTACTGATAATGAGGAAAACGGCATAGAGGAGATCATAGATGAAATAAGGATTGCTCATGTCTCCGTCCAGACCTGGAATGGTTAAAACCCCAGGGAGTTATTTAGAGGATGGTTTTCAACTTTCAGGGGATTCAAAACTCCTAATTCTAAATATCCTCCTAATTCTGGATGGTTGCTTAATCCTACCTTGCTTAGCTCCCCTGGTTGTATGGTCTGTCTCTGGTCTCATTAAGGCCATGACTTAAAAAAAAAAAAAAAAAAAAAAAAGACAGCCACTCATGTAATATTACAGAAATATAAACCTCTAAACCAAGATGATGCTTTTTGACCCTAAATAGAGGGATCTGAGCATCAAAGAGGGGAATGTGGTGGAGTTCCCTCCCTAAGAAAAGAAAAAAAAAAACCTCTAGGCAACCTGGTTATACACGTAGGAGACAGCATTCCTCTACGACCTTGCAACAAGAGACCACTACACGTTTATGTGTTACCATATGTGGAAGGCAAAGTAGTAAAAAAATATATTAAAAACTACACCACGTGGTGTTCTGGGCTCAGTTCTTTGGGTACAAACCCAACTGAGCAGTGCCGGAATGAGTTAAAGTTGCTTCCTGGAAAGAGAAGCCTCGCTGTCACAACTTACTTTGAGGATCCTGCTACACTGCAAGTAAGTAAAAACGCAGTACAAATGCTTTGAAGGAGTAGCCTTCGCTGCTCCCTCACTGCCGCCTGCCCCAGTCTTTTCCCATACTGGAGCTCAGAGGGAAAAACAATACACTTTCTAATTTTCCCTTCTTGGAATGGCCATCAAATAGTGGCACCAGATGTTTTTCTGGATTGGAAAGGTAAGTTTAGATCAATCAATAAGTAGTTGCTGAGTGCCCTAACCTCAAACACTCAAGGTTTCATGCTCCTTTAGTTTTTCTTTCTACTGGAAAGCACATATTGATACATTACCACCATCCTATCTCATTCTGACAAGTCATATTCAAAGTTATTAAGATCACAAGCCACCATTTGAAAAGTTGGTACAACAGGCATTATCTTCCAAGTTAAGTCAGCAGGACTTGAGAGGCCTGGCCCAAAAGATCTCAGCCACTGAACCTTTACCTGAAGCTTGATTCTCTAATATATTCCTTCTATTAGAATTCCAGCCTGTTCTGACCCTTCCCTCCTTACCTTCAAGAGCTCTTAGGGATCTTTCCCCAAAACAATCTTGGTCTGAATCTCTGTGCCTAAATCAGAGCCCCTATTCCACAAAAGTGTGAGACATGGCCTTCCCAACCAGGAAGTATGGGAGATAGATTGAAAGAGTTCACCAAGGAACTGAGTCTCAGGAGGGACTTTCTACCCTTTAAGGTTTGCTTAGCTTTGTTTTCAGAACAGGACACAACTTCATGGCTGGTCATTTTTCTGAGCAACTACTTTTTAAGTCACTGTTTAGACATCATGTGAAGCCAGAGCAAGGTAGTAAATCATGTGGAGACAAGCTGAATTTGTTATGGGATGTTTATGTGGCTCCAAACATGAATGTTTAAGAAAAAAAGAGAACTTCTCATCTTGCATTTTTTATCTCGAGCTCAAGTAGATGAGTCTAATGGTTATTGGCTATTCATTAAAAGCTTATTAATAGACTGAATCCATGTTATTTCTGTTTTCAACTTGATTTGCTTACTGGCCTTTAGTCTTAGCATGCTCGAAGGACATTGTTTTTAAATAACTATAGTCTTAGGATATTATAAAGAAAAATGATTTATCCTTTTGTCAAACCTAAGAAATGTTGTTATAATGTAGTTTACTAAATAAACCATTTGGCTGAGAAAAATTATAAAAACATAGCCACAATCTTTCAGTTTTTGCATCATTAAAAAAACAGAGATATAATAAATCAATTAGTAATTTAATGCCTACTAGGAGGGGCCTGGGTGGCTCAGCAGATTAAGCATCAGACTCTTGTTTTCGGCTCAGGTTATGATTACATGTTTTGTGGGTTCAAGCCTCTCACCGGGCTCTGTGTTGTAAGCCAGATGCCTGCTTGGGCATCTCTCTCTCTCCCTCTCTCTCTGCATCTCCCCTGCTTGCTCATGCTTTTTCTCTCTCTCAAAATAAATAAATAAACATGAAAATAATAATAAATAAAAATCATATATTTATTGGCTTTTGTATGTGATATTTACACATAGCTAGTTTTAAAGCTACATTTTGGAGAGACTAGTATTAAGAGTTACCATTGTTTTGAGCAATAAAGAACGGAATGGGGGGGTGCTCTGAGTGATTAAGTTCTTTGAGTGTCTGACATCAGCTAAGGTCATGGTCTCATGGTTCATGAGTTCAAGCCCAGCATCAGGCTCTGCACCAACAGTGCAGACCCTGCCTGGGATTCTCTCTCTCTCTCTCTCTCTCTCTCTCTCTCTCTGCCCCTCCCGAGCTCTCTCTCTTTCTCAAAATAAATAAATAAACTTAAAAAAAAACCTGAAAATTTTGTGGGAAAACTAGAGGAGACTTGTTTGAAACTGAGAAGAAAGAATAAAGAAAAAAAATAGAGACAAAGGTGAGATTGAATAAGCTGGAAAATATAACAGACTAGGTCTATTCTAGCCATAACTATAAAATAAAAAATTGTTTCTCATGTGCAATTGGACAACCAGTTTATGACTTTATAGTCATTAAATGTATGAGAAGAAAAGAGGGTGGTGAAGGGGAGAATGAGGAGGTAGAACCATAGGGATCAAAAATGAAGAGAAGGAAAGAGGCAAAAGGTAAAAGGACTTCCTGGCCCTCTGCGCCTCTCCCTGGTGGCAGCTGTTACCCATTTCTGCTTGAGAGGTAAAGGGAAGCAATCCAGATGAGGCAGGTCAAAGAAAGAACATGCTTGACAATCATAGCCAAATGCAATGTTACTGATTTGTTTCCCCAAGTTTCCTCCTAAGATTACTTTGTTAACATAGACCCAGATCTATACAAGTAGGGATTGTTTATCTCTTTTAGCCTCGCTGCATGTTACAGGGGACCAAATGTTTGGAAAGAAAAATATTTGGGTATTTCTGCTACTATGAGCTTTTAATACTCAAAGCAATTCCATTGCTCTTCATCAGCCTCTGCTTAACAGTTGCCAGAGCTAACAGTCCCATACAAGCACGGTCCATGTGCACTGTGGAGCTTTGCTTCCTCTGGGCACACATCTGCGGCCCTCTGCTGCACAGGCGTCCACGGCCACACCCTGGTTCTGTTCCGGCGGGGCCATCTTTGCTCACCTGTTTTGTAGCGCGCGCACTTTTGCTTGCCACAGCTTCTCAGGCTCATATCGCTTTCGACAGTGGGGCTTTTAAAAAGTTGAAATATCACATATTAAATATTAAAAGAGAATATTAGAAGAAAAGAGCAGTGGTCTTCAAAAGTCATAACCACTTAAACTTCTTTAAGTCGGGCAAAACCAATAAAAATATATTGTGGGGCACTCTTGCACCATTTCTTTGAATAGTGACTTGACAAATTTGAATTGTGTTTAAATTCCAAAGGCAAAATGTCCAGAGAAAGATACTTGATTTGTCTGTAGAAGCATGTGCTGATTTCATCCCATCATCAGGGCAGATGACTACTAACTGAATATTGTGATGTCAAATAGGCCACCTGGATTGAAAATGTAGCTGGATTGTTGATTAGACAGACTTTTTGTATAAATGGATCTGGCGTCAGTTACAGCCATCTGACATCAAATCTCATGGTCTGTTTGCAAAGGCAAAACTAGAGCAGCAAATAACTGAGAAAAGGATGATTTGGTTTGTCTCAGGTGTTTTATACATACTGTGTTATACTTTTGAGGTTACAGGGAATAGTTGGTTTTTAAAATACATTTTTTTCAATATGTGTTCTTCATCAAAAATTGAAATTCCCACATTAAATCTTTCAGTGTCTCCTGCATATGCCAGAGCAAAAATAGAAACTAGTTTAAATCACCACATATAATTTTCACGTTGTAATGTTAAAATTAGAGCAGTGGTTCTCAAAGTGCAATCTCTGTACAAGTAGCATCAGCATCACCTGGGAACTCGTTGGGAATGCAAATTCTCAGGCTTCCCCAGGACCATTGAGTCAGAAATTCTGGAGGTGAGGCCCAGCAATCAGTATGGAACAAGCCTTCCAACTGATTCAAGGCAAAGTTTGAGAAAAACATTGTCATTATTTATTACTGCTTACAGTGAAATCATAATAAATCCACCGAACTGCACATTCTTTTGTCTGTTCTCACATCTGCTAGTCAGCAAGATGGATAATTTTGAAGCTACGTTCACTTGTATCTAAAACATAAATTCTAGATTCATTCCACTGGAAAGAGAATTATGAGATGCTAGATTCCCTCCTGTTTGCCATTCAATTTCTGAAGAAGCCATAGATACTGAAAAAAAAACTTTGCAGCTGAGTTGCAAACATTGTAAATTATTCATTCAAAAGTATGGATGTTATGTAGTTTCAGACTCTGGATGGTATTTCATTAGACTGGGGAGTTTAAACTCCCACAGTAATTAGTGAGTAACCTGATCAAAAAGAAATGTGAAGCAAAACTAAACACAAAGGAATAAATGTTTTGTTTGGGTATAAATGGATGGAAAGATTTGGGAGATTTAAGGAAAGAACAAACAATATACAACCATATACAATATCATTAGGATGACCAATCCTTTCCCAAGCACTTCCATTTTAATTAAAACTGTTTTATTCCAGTGAAAACCCTTGAAACTGTCTAGCATATACAAAACTACAAAACAAGGTAAAGAAGAGTCTTCTGATAATTCTTTACAACCAGAAGAATGACTACAAGTAAATATCCCTTGCAGAATTATCAGAAGTGTTCACATTCCTCTAAAAATTAAGTGTTAAAAGAAGGAGAACCAAAGGACTGTTTAAGCCTGAGAAAATCAGTGTCTTTACTTCCTTCAAAAATATCACTAGTACATTGAGCGCTAGAAAGAAACTTCATTAACACCTGCAAACAGTGCAACATTAAATGAATTTTGAAACTCTAATACTCTCAACTACTTGTCTGGGGTTATAAGTTTCCCTCTTTACTGACACCATGGGACAAGAGAGGGCCTTTGAAATTCTCAGAGCTTTTGCGATAGGTTTTCTGCTCTCCTCCCTCAGGGTCATGAGATGCATCTTACACTACATTTCAGCCACTTTTGCTACTTTCCAAGTTTTTCTCTTTCAGTTTACCATGTGCACAACTTTTATCATCCGTTTCCTCTGTTCTTTAGAAGGAAGTTGAATGTGCAGTTGGCGGGAGGGAGAGTTTAATAGTTTCCAGTAAAATAGTCCCATGAGCAAGAAGGAAGGGCAGAAAAGGGGGGAAAAAAAAAGAAAGAAAAGAAAAGGAAGGAAGACTTTGCTGAGATGAGAGGTAGGCAAGTAAGTACAGTGTCCACCTACAAATCTGTAGCATAAGTGAATCATCTAACTTTGGAGAAGCCATTAAGGGGAATATACCCAGAGACTGCAGGAAAGCCTCACTGGGTGATTTCCTGGACATTTCTCAAAGTGAAGAGATATTGTGTAACTTGTAACATATACCTTCATTTGCTAAATAATAGATACAGTACTTGTGCATCAAAAATACTTTATGCAAGGATTTCTGTAGAATGGAATGTGCTGCCATGTCCTTCACTGAGAGACCAAACTCATAGAGGCACATGGACGGAAGGTAGCATTATGTAGTCAAATGCTCATTTTGAGTTAATCTGAAGAGTCCAGACACAAGAACTGCTCCAGGTTTTCACATATCTTCATAAAGACCCTTTTTGCTCTCATCCACTTCAATAAACCAAAACATGACAAAGAAAATGACCAAGACCTTTGTCACAAAAGATACCTTCCTTCCTCTATTAGGGCAAGGCAGGAAGGAAAACAAAAATAGCAACTTCTGGATTTGAGTGTCAGATATTTTCGAAACATCCTAATTTCTGTTATCTCATAGGGAAGAAAATGGATACCAATGGATGACCCATACCTTAAAATGTCACTGGAAAGAACACAGTAGGAGCCATTGCCAAACCCACCTCCTCAGTCTTGATTAAAATCAACTCCAGTACAGAACCATGGATGACATTTAAGGGTGAGACTAGTTAGGGAGGAGGAGAGAGTTGCTTCACAAATCCAAGGGAGGAGTTTCAGAAGGGAGGGCTATGGTAAGGTCCAGTTAGATGACCACTCAGAAGAATGTTGTATTTGAGATCACGGATGACCCTTGCTGTGACAAGTTTAGTTGAGTGATGTGGATGGAAATCAGTTTGAAAGGTACATAGAGTTGAGGAAGCAGTGATTGCAGAAAAGTCTATCAAGAAGTTGGCAATGAGGGGCCCCTCATTGTTAAGTGTCCAACTTCAGCTCAGGTCATGATCTCATAGTCTGTGAGTTCAAGACCCATGCCAGGCTCTGTGTTGATAGCTCAGACCCTGGAGCCTGCTTTGGATTCTGTCTCCCTTTCTTTCTTCCCCTTTCCTGCTTGCACTCTGTCTGTCTGTCTGTCTGTCTCTCTCTCAAAAATAAATAAAAATTAGAAAAAAAGAAGTTGGCAATGAAACAAAACAGAGGAAAAGGGAGGTAATTGGATGGAGAATGTGACCTTAGAGAAGGTTTTTGTGTAAGGTTAACACTTGATTTATAGGCAGGGAGTAAGGAAAAACTAGAAGACAGAAATCAAGTACAAAAATTAATAACATAAATCCCAGAGAAGGTGGGAAAAAGAGGAAGATTATTAGAAAAGATGAAAAAAATGGTTTTAGAAAGAAAGGAAGATTTATTTTTCTCTAAGATAGGAAGGAGAATAAGATGGGTAAAAATATGGTGGTAACTTTGGAAGGAGACAAGAGGAAAATTGAGATATGATGGTCCCTCATATCTTCTTTTCTGTATAAGCTAGGAAGCCAGGTCTCTGCAGACATGGCTAGTGGAGATGAAAATAGAAATAAACTGAGTTTACATAGAGATGTTATGGACACTGATCTCTAGGGACCAAAGGTCAGAAAAGAAAGAAAAACCATTAAAAAAAAGTAAATAAATAAAAAGCTTCTTCCTCTACTCATTACATCTCCCTGTAAAATGATACTTTGAAATAAGGAGAAAAGTGAAATTCAGGCAGGAGCAGAAGTAACATTCATTGGCATCACTTTTGTCTAAAAGGGAAAACACAGCTGATTGAGACGGATCTCAACATGAGATGTGGTTATCTCAATTGTTCCCAGAGGGGACAATAGTAACATAGGTCCAAGAAAGGTGATTATTATCTTCACTCTTGGACTCTTTCAGTCCTAACTGTGGAGAAAGCCTGTCATAACCTTACCTCAGGTGTCAATGGCCATCTTGGTTGGCTTAAAAGGGGGAAGCTGCCCCACATGCTAGACTTAAATCCCCTTTAAGTTTCTAATTTCCAGCTCTGCCAAGGAAAGAGGAACACAATGCCAAACTCATCTGAATGCCAAAGGAAACAAGTTTCAGGTCACATACACTGCTTTCAGGCTGTTTCCAACAAAGCTTACAAAGCTGCAAGCACTAAGCTAGGGTTTTCATAGAAATATGAAAACATTCAGCTTACCATATGGACACTGACCTATATGTGTATAATCCTTTATAAAATATTAAGCTTGAAATGTGTGCTATCACAAAAAGGTTAAGTATATACATAATATCACAGAACACTGGTTAGATGTTTCCAATAGAGAAGCTGAGCTGCCACCAGACAAAAAGGGATGAAGGTTAGATACACAGGTGAACAACGCATACTTTCCAGCTAAGAAGTAATACACTTAGTTACAATCTAACCAATTATTCTTTTCTAAAAATATAGTAGGAGAGGAAAAATATGTATTAACTTTTGTATAACCACATAAGCTGATAAAGAGCAAGATTCAAAGAAACTCAAACATCTAGGTGTAATGGGTACTTGGGAAGGGGGTACTCTGAACTATAATTCAGGTTTCCTAGTTCTGACTTTAAGACTCACTGAACCTTTTCTTAAGATCAGAAATATAATATACTCTTATATATCACAATATATTATATATGCAACAATCTTGCTGGACAAGAAAGCTTATTGCCCTATCAGGCCTTTAATTAGTTCTCTATTCTTTTTTAAATGTTTATTTATTTTGAGAAAGAGAGAGAGAGAGAGAGAGAGAGAGAAAGAGAATCCCAAGCAGGCTCCACACTGTCAATGTGGAGCTCCACATGGGACTCAAACCCATGAACCGTGAGATCATGACCTGAGTCGAAACCATGAGTCTGATACTTAACTGACTGAACCACCCAGGTGCTTCAATTAGTTCTTCATTCTAATTACTATGACTTTATCTGTATCTATGTCTTAGTTATTCAAGGAATCTAAGTTCCCTGAATCTTCTTTTCGAGGAGAAAGTAATTGTTCTTCCTCTCTGCTCTCACACCCTAAGTGTTTTCTTCTTGTGGCTAGCAGAACAAAATAAAGAAAGAACAACAAAAAAAAAATCCCATGACACACACTACATTTTCCTTTGTCTTTCTTTTGTTCTATCATAAAAAAGTTGCCCAGGCAATTAAGTTACTAACTTCCTTTGAATGCCTCCCTTCTTTATTTTCAAACTGCATGTTGTATCAAATATTTCTTTGCTATACCTTGAGACTTTTATTGCTAAGAGACTTTTTTTTTCTACTCTAGTTTTATGGAGATATAATTGACATACAGCGCTGCATAATTTTAAGGTGTACAACATTATAATTTGACTTAAATAGATCACGAAATGATTCAGATACTTCTTAAATGGGTCAAGCTTTTTTCCAGAAGACTTTAAGACTAAACAACACCCAAAAAGTGTTTTTGGCCAACCTATCCAGTGGTTTCTTAAAATACCTTTATAGGAAAAATAATTTAAACCATTTTATTACATGTTCCATTTTTTTCCACCAACAAATTTGTTGACTATACCCATTTTCACACATGAATATATTAAAGCAATTTTATATTTCTCAAATCTTATTTTTTTAATTTAACTTTTGTATAACCACATAAGCTGATAAAGAGCAAGATTCAAAGAAACTCAAACATCTAGGTGTAATGGGTACTTTTTTTTTATGTTTTATTTATTTTTGAGAGAGAGATACAGAGCATGAGCAGGGGAGGGTCAGAGAGAGAGAGGGAGACACAGAATCAGATGCAGGCTCCAAGCTCGGAGCTAGCTGTCAGCACAGAGTCCGACACGGGGCTCAAACCCAGGAACCATGAGATCATGACCTGACCTGAAGCCAGCCGCTCAACCGACTGAGCCACCCAGGTGCCCCAAATCTTATTTATTGAAGAAAATTCATTTTTATTTCCAGTCATTTGAAGTCCTTACCTCATAAGATAGTTGTGAAAATTATATAATTAATATTAATTAATTACATGTATATAAAACACTTAAGAAAGTGCTTACAAGTAAATAAGTGCTATAAAAATGCTAGCTGCTATTAGTATCTTTTCAGGAGTTATTAAGAAAACATTGATTATCTGTTTTGATGGTTGGTCTGTGTTTTCTGCCTAAGAAATCTATGTTTTATTTTGTTTTGTTTCAGAGAAGTCATTTGAAAGCTAAAACTGTTTAAGATATTAAACTCTTTGTTTAAAACCCAGAGGAGATTGTGGCTAAAAATTTGCTATCAAAACTTCAGACCTATGTATGCATATGGGCTAGAACAAAATGTAATGCTAAACATGAGCTGTAAGCTAGAGGGGAACTTTGTTTGCTAACTTGTCCTAAATGGATTTCTCAAACTATCAGTTTCTGCTGATGTTTCATCCAACAAAATATTGTTGAGATCATATTATTCATGAACTTGCCTGAAGTATGGTTCCAGTAAAATTGTGTGAGTGATAGTCTACTTTTTTGTAATAGTTATAAAACTTTGTAAAAATTGTAAAATATTGTAGTATCTTACCACACTGTGCAGATTATATAGTCTTTGGAATGTAGGGAGTAGGGAGTGAAAGTTTTCATAAGCGGGGACTGCATGGTATACTATAAAAGAACATGTCTCAGAAAGTACATGTCTCAGTCAAACTATAGGTCTGCTATCTCCAGAAGCACACCTAGAAATAAACCAAACAACTTCGGAAGCCCAAGCATGTGGCCTGTCACTTTCATGGTAGGGATTTTTTTTTTTCCCTGTGAAGGACTATGGACTACATTTAAGTGTTTGAAAAGAAACTAACTAAAGACTTCATGAAATTTAAAGAGATTCAATTCTTG
This sequence comes from Suricata suricatta, assembly GCF_006229205.1. Classification (NCBI taxonomy): domain Eukaryota; kingdom Metazoa; phylum Chordata; class Mammalia; order Carnivora; family Herpestidae; genus Suricata; species Suricata suricatta. The sequence goes on along the minus strand of NC_043700.1, from coordinate 38,037,568 downwards.
AGAGAAAAATATTTTTATATTTTTTATAAAAATGTTTTATATTTACATTATGCAAATTAACAATGCATAATGCAGAACCTTACTTAAAAACAAAAATAGGGACGCCTGAATGGCTCAGTTGGTTGAGTGTCCAACTTCGGCTCAGGTCAAGATCTCACAGCCTGTGAGTTCCAGGCCCTCCTCGGGCTCTGTGCAGGTGGATTGGAGACTGAAACCTGCTTCAGATTCTGTTTCTTCATCTCTCTCTGTCTGTCCCTTGCAACTTGTACTTGGTGTCTCTCTCGCTATCAAAAATAAAATTAAAAAAATTAAAACAAAAGAAAAACAAACCAACAAAAAAAGCAACAAAAATAATATAGGGGTGCCTGGGTGGCTCAACTGGTTAAGTGTCCAACTTCAGCTCAGGTCAATGATCCTGAGGTTCATGATCTTGAGGTTCGTGAGTTCAAGCCCCATGTGCTGACATCTCAGAGCCTGTAGCCTGCTTTGGATTCTGTGTCTTCCTCTCTCTCTCTCTGCCCCTCCCCTATTTGTGTGTGCACTCTCTCTCTTTAAAGTAAAAAAAACAACATTAAAAAATCATAATTTAAAATATATTTAGAAAAGCAAAGAGGGTCACAAACCATTGCAATATGTAAGATTTTTTTCTCCCCCAAGAATCAGTGTTTTCTGACTTGAGAGTGATTATCAGACTCACTGAGAAAGCATGTTGTTGATGAAGATTTATTGACATGGAAAGATGTTCATGATCATTTGGAAATTAAAAAAAAAATAGAGGCACAAAATAATCCACATTTATTTATTTGTAAACAGGTATAAAAATGTCTAGAAGTTTCTATATAAAGGTATTTAGACCGGTTATCTCTGGGTGGAAACCAGACAATATTCATTCATCCTCTATTATGTGCGGGCACTTGTCATGTTATTTATCCTTATAACAACTCTGAAGTGCTGAAGGTCTGTAGTGTAAGGACCAGTGTAGAGGAGCAAGCATATTGTTTTGCACAAGTTGGCATTTAGTAAATGATGGGTATTTTTTATTATCATCTTATTATTTTAATATTATTTATTATTTTAAAGATTATTTTTGTTTTATAAACTGATACAGCATAGGTGAAATGGCTCAAGGGCCCACAGAGTCAGACTGCCCAGGTTTGAATCGTTGCTATTAGTTGGGTAACCTTGGGAAGGTCATTTAATCTCTGATATTCAGCTTCTTCACTCATTCAATTATCACAATGATAGCAATTACACTTACTTCATAGGATAGTTGTGGGGGTTAATAAATTAATCCATATAATGTGCTTAGAATAGTGTCTGGTGTATAGCAAGCATTCAATAAATGTTGGCTTTTATTCTCGCTTAATCTTCATAATGAATCCATGCGGGGGTATAATCATTTCAATTTTAAAGATGAGAAGATTGAAACTCAGAGAGGGTGAATCATGGAATGATGGCTGTTGAGGGTAAGGACATCTGAAAATATGAGGCACCAAATGGGTGTCCGGGAGTAAGGCAAAGGACTGGGTTGTTAAAAGAAGTGAAGAGGCACCAGGGATGAGTTTTTGCCAGTTTCCTGTCTATGCGTATGATGAATAATGCCTACACATATGCATATGTACATCTGCATTATGGTCCTGGGGTCCTTTCTGAAGGTCATGGTAGAGCAGTAGGATCAGGGAAAGTACATGACCTTGGGATTGAATCCTTTCTCCACTACTAGTTAAGTGACTCTAAAGTCTACAACCTCTGAGTCAATGTTCCTTTACTTGGCAAAAAGGGGTCATAACATTGACATCATGAAGTCAGAATTAAATAAAATAAAAGTAGCTACCTTGTAATGAATGCCAGATGTACAAAAGGCACCATATAAGTTACTTTACACAAATTCCATAGTAGGCCATCAAAAAATGCTAGTTTCCCTCTCCACCCTCCTTTCCTTTCCCAGTTGAATGACACATATCACATCAATAATGGCTCTTTCTTTCTTAATGCTAATCAGGGAGATATTTTATTCATTCACAGTTCATCTAGTATCTTCTCATTCAGCTGCCTCTAGTGCCCCCCATACCAGACCAAGCACTGGAAAGTGAGAAGAAAAACCTGTTATCCCAGCTCTGGAGTGGAGTTCAGTCCAGTTAGGGGACAGTCACATATGTCACTCAAGTACAATGTGATGCAGGACCCCATGTGACAGGCACATGTTATTTTTTAAAGGGTTAATGGCATTCATTCCAAGCTGCAAACTCTCCCTGAATAAACCATTCCTCCTCCTGCCTTCCACTATCAGAGAATATTGTCTCTGAGATTTGGGACCATTGCAAGGATCATTAGCACCTGTCTCACTTCTAGGAACATCTCCTCCCTTTGAAGGTTTTTCTCTTCCTCAGACCCCTCTGTTGCAGAAAAAGGGAACAGTATCATGTTTCTCCTGCACATAACTTCTTTTCCCTTCTTTAAAATCTCTCTCAAGGGCTGGAAACTATAGAAGCTAAGAGTTAGGTTGAAGGATCCAGAACACAACACTAAGAAGAAAACAGGTGGGGAAGTGTGGCCCAAGTTCTATATGTTTCTAATATGTACATGTTTCTAGGGTGACCAGATGGGAGGAAAACTTTTTTTTTAAAGTTTGATTTATTTCTCTCTCTCTCTCTCTCTCTCTCTCTCTCTCTCTCTCTCTCTCACACACACACACACACACACACACACACACACACACACACACACACACACGTGGGAGCAGGGGAAAAGCAGAGAGAGAAGGAGAGAGAGAATCTCAAGCAGGCTCCACGCTGAGTGTGGAGCCTGAGGCAGGGCTTTATCTCAAGACTGTGAGACCATGGGCTGAGCTGAAATCAGGAGTCAGATGCTTCACCAACTGAGTCAGCCAGATGCTCCAGGGATGAAAACTTTTGTAGGTAAAATTCAGTCAGGTGAAAAAAAGAAGATGCTTATGAATGATGCCTCTAAAATAATGGGGAAGGTTATCTTTTCTGCAGAAATTTCCTAGAATGACACAGAAAGAGTGCTTCCTAAAAATGGAGAAATGTACAACATAACTTTTTAAAGATCTACCTCCCCTCATTAGGGAGAAGCATAAACAAAGAGCATTCGGTTCATACAACAAATATTTATGGAGTACCTACTCTGTGCAAGGGCTAGCACCAGAAGCACATAAGCAAACAGTCAAAACCCTGTCCTTGTTGGGCTTGTACTTTAAGTTAGGGGAGGCAGACAATAAATGCAATACTACACAAAACATATCTTAGAATGTAGTAATTGCTACTAAAAGCATAGCTAGTTAGGAAATAGAACTAGGCAGGGTAGTGATGAGGATGGAAGGTCATAATTTTAGATAGGATAGTCAAAGTAGGTATCACTGAGGTGTTACTGAAGTAGATGAGAAACAGAATTATGTCAACATCTGGAGAAATGTGTTTCAGGCAGATAAAACAGTAAGCGTGAAAGCCCTAAGGTAGGAATGTGCCTGATGTATTTGAAGAACTATAAAAAGACCACATTGGGAAGAGATGATGTAAGATAGATAATGGTGGGGAGGTCATTTATTGGCATGACTGGTTTTTACTCTAAGGAGCTATTGGAAGGGTGTGTGTGTGTGTGTGTGTGTGCGTGCGTGCAGCAGTATAATGTGACCTGGCTTATGCTTTAAAAATGGTCATTCTGGCTGTTGTGTTGAAAATATACAGGGCGGGGCATGTGATGAAGCAGAGAGAGCACCTACTTCAATCACCAGGTGGGAAATTATGGCGGCTTGAACCAAATGGTCAGATTCTGGATATTTTTGAAGGCAGACTAAATGAACTTCCTGAAGGATTGAATGTAAAGTATGAGAGAAAAAGAAATACCAAGAATTACTCTGAAGTTTGGGGAAGGATGGAGATGCCATTAAAGGAGAAAGTTTGAAGACAACTATTTTAGGGTAGAGTTTTGGACAAGTCAAGTTTGAGAAGTCCATTAGATGTCTTGGTGACTTTGAACGATGTCAATTTAGCTAAGACAGAACCACATTTCTCAGAATTTCCTTCTCTGTATGGCTCCAGGTTAGGTAGACCACATGATAATCTCTGGGCTTCACTTTCCATGTGTATAAAATGAGGGAGATGGAATAGATTTCTGAAGGTAACTTTTAATCCATCATATAAGATTTTAGCCAGAGTTTGCTTTCCCACAGTATTGGGAGGAGAGTTTGCCTGATCTGCTGCAACACCTTTAGACCATTGCATCCATGCACTCCCTGTTAGCAGAGCCAGTTTGGAGTCATTCCTCACAGTTCCTTCCTTTCAACCTGCCCTATTCTGCTTTTAAGTCATCATCAACTTTACTTCTAACTTCCAGTTTCGCTCTTTGCCTTGATCCTCAGAAATACATCCCTCCTTTACTGTGATCTTAGTGGTCCAGTATTCTTATTCTCCACTTGAATCTTCTTCCTGCTCCTTTATTGAATTCAGCAGGCACTCTAATTAGCCTTGGTTTCTCTCATGACCAAAAACCCTCTCTGTCACTGCTTGGGCAAGGCTAGCCCAATTATAGCATTCTTAAATTTCCCTGGCTGACTGTATTTATTTGCAAAGGGCAGGAAGTATTTTGTCTTCTCTCCCTCCATACACAGACACCCTATACAAACCACAAACCAAGAGGTTTTGAATTAAGCCTGTTCTTTTCAAGAATATCCTGAGATATGGAGTGTAGTGTTTGAACAACAGAAGCCCTAGCTTCAGAGCAGCTGTAGTTCAAAGATCTTTCTCCCTTCTGCTTGTGCAAGTGCTTTTCTTCAAATGTTCTCCTTATGCAAAAGAGTGATTCTTTCACCAGCAAGTGTCCATAAAATTGCAGGAGGTTCATGTAAAGTAGGCCTTCTTACCCTCACACAGGGATAAACCCTTTAGAATCCCATAGATCTCCAGAGGGTTTCTCTAACTTGGCCAGGATCCCTTCATGGGAATTTCATTTCCTCCTTTTCAAAGACAAAGAGAGAGAATCCAGAAAAATACTGAGAAGCCTCCATTCATTCCCTCATCTTAGGGAAGTGAAATTCCCAGGACAGAGAAGGGAAGAAATCCCATTTCCTAACTGTAGGAATTCTTCCTGGGAAACTGATCTTTTCAGTCCATACCAACAAAAAGTATGCCAAACACACCCCGGACTCCCCTCTCTCAAAGCTCGTCCTTGAAATCTCACTCCTATGCTTCTATCCTGCCCATTTATCTAACCAAGATTGTGGAATTAGGCTGAAATTGTCTGCATTCACAGTTTCTAACACCCTGTACTTAATCATGTTTATTAATGATGTGAATGGTAATATTTATTCTTTTGAGGAACATATATAGCATAACATGAGTGGCATGTTTTCTAATCTCTTTTCCTAATTATTTATAAACTGTGCATTTGTGTGGTCATCAGTTGTCCTTAAAGGGAACATTGACTTTTCCTGTCCTAGGCAACTGCTCTGCATGGCTTTTGGTTATTTGATATGTCTGGTTACAAGTTTCTCTTTGACATTTAATAAACTGCAATGATTTCACATGTAGATATTTCCCCACTTGTTTCCTGAGGGCAAAGGACCATACAAGCCAACTTAGTAGGTCTGGTTACAAAAATAAAGGCAATTTTTATGGATTAATAGAGACTAAAAAGTTATCTTTTCTGCCTCTGTTTTTTTTTTTAGTTTAAATGTCCAGCTTTCCTGTTGAAATAGATTATATCTTATTCTAATATTTTTGCTCTTATGGTTTTATTTAGAAGTTCTTTGTCATCAACTCAATGTTCTGGCTATGGTTTCACCTCTTCAACACTAAAGATACTATTAAATAAAGGACAAAAAGCAAGGATTTTAAAAATGGAACTAGATCCCCTTAAAATGAGGAAGGCTTGAGTTTTCCAAAATACCATCTCTCAGTTTTTTTTTTCTACCATCTCTCAGTTTATGTTTGTGCAAACTCTGCAGATCCAACTGGCCAATATATCAAAATATACTCAAAGAAAAGCATGATTCACAGGTCATCAGCCTGCCTCAACCACCAGGGCACTGACAATGTGATTTTACACTAGAGCAGATTTAAATGGTAGAGCCAAGAATATTTTTCTGACCTCTTTCCTCCAAAGGAAAAGGTAACACAAAGCAGCCTAACAAAATACCCCAAATCACCTCTCCCACCATATGAGAATTCTTATTTATCTGTACACAGTCATGATTATAGAAAGGATAGAATTGTTTTAAGGACCCAACATTTCCTCCTAAAATATATTCTTACTAGTGTTTTGCTTCACATGAAACTTCTTGTGTGAGACAGTGACTTACCAGGCTTGCTTCTGGTTAGGTCCTTGGAGAGGTTCCTCTTTGCTTTGAGGTTGTGTCTGAAATTTAAAATATGAAATGTATTCAGTCAAGCTGCCTGATGTGAGTGA
>NC_043700.1:38013382-38031042 GCF_006229205.1 Suricata suricatta | reverse complement strand
CAAAAGAATAGGCTTTTTTGATGCTGGATTAATGTAAATGCAGCACCAGTCACTTCTGCTAGCTGAGAGAAAGAAAGAGGGAGAGGGACGGAGAGGGACGGAGAGGGAGAGAGAGAGGGGGAGAGGGGGAGAGGGGGAGAGGGAGAGGGAGAGAGGGAGAGGGAGAGGGAGAGGGAGAGAGGGAGAGAGAGAGGGAGAGAGAGAGAGGGAGAGAGGATGATTCTAAAATGAGCCAGAGGGTAATCAGACCCTTTGTCTCTGACAATTAACCCAAAGCACGCTACAGGAAGTGCACTGGTTAGCTAAAGTTAGAGAAACAGTGGCCTCTTACAGAGCCCCAGATGTCACACTGATTATATATGGTTTGAAAACTTGTAGTTTACTTTGATAGTCATTCAAGTGAAAATGCAAGGTGAGAGGGCTACAACAGAAAAGCCATCTCAAGCCTAATTATTTCATTTTTCTAAGTAAAGCCATGAAGTTCCCATTCTGTTATTATCCTCTCTTCTTCCTCCCCAACAGTGTTTATCTGCCTCCTGCAATGGATTTTAAAAATGCAAGCATACTCTAATGAGGTTTGTGGGGAGCTGCCAGAAGAGCTTCCAGAAGAAAAGACACGTGCCTTGACCTGCAAGATCAGCCACCTGCACAGCTGAGCTGCGGTATCACTCCTGGCACAGCAGGGCTGCATTATCACTCCCAGCCCAGGGCCTGTAGGCTGGGCCTTCTTATTGGTTTCCCAGGTGTTGTGCTTTTAGTTTCTCCCTTGTCCTCGCCCTTGTTTCTTAGCAACTGACTTATGTCAGCTGCCCGCCTTCTACCTTTTATAAGACGTACGTGGTTTCTCAATAAACGAGGCTTGATCAGAGACTTGTCTTGCCTCCATTCTCTGTGTCCCCCTGCCCCCCAATTCTCCCTCCCTCCCTCAGGACCTGCGTTGACCGACCTGCTGGACGGGTCAGAGGTTCAGCTTTTTAAAAAGTACTGTCAATGTGCGTATTTTTTCCCTAATGTTTCTGGCATCATCTACAGTGATATCATAAGCCAGCAATCTTACAATATTTATTTTGACAACCTATATAGACAAATAACATACAACTGGGGAAGCCCTTCCATCACTATATGAAGCAGTTTTGTCCACTTGGCAACATAAAATATAGGCAAGAATCACAAACACTGAGAGATGGTAAGAGGTAGTGGGAAAGTTCTTCCACTGTTTGCTATGTTCATCAATTTTCTCTTATGCCATTTTCACAAATGTGAGCACAGCCAAGACAATCAGCATATGTGAGTCTAATAACAAGCTGATCCTAAAGAAAACCAGACAGAGGTTGCACCCTGGCCCTTTTCAGATTTGGTATTTATTGGGGTTTGGGATCTTTGTATTTAGGGACCTCCAAACCTCTCCCTGGAGGACTCTAGTGTGCTTCACCTGTAATATGGCGGAGCAAAATCCAAAACAGATAGTGATGGCAAACGTGGCAAAGCCAATGTAGATTGCAGGGAGAAGAAACAATATTTCAGGAGAGTTCCCTGAATGTTTAGTAGAACATTTTTGGTGAAAACATCATGTATGTAAATGTAAAATAAATTCCAAGATAAGCCAACTGTCAGAAACTTATCTACCTATTGAGGATAATTCTATGGTTTTTTATTTAAGTGATAGTACAAGGTCATGTGAAATAACATAGTTAGCAGAAAACTTTGAGTCAAAAGACCATTTTACCGCCTCATATTGCCCCAAATAAGGAGCCCTGTCACGTCCTATTATCTGTTCACTAAGCACAACGTCAAGAACTATCATGGATCAGTATCAATATCAAGATTCTAAGAATTATTCTACTGGTTTTCAATTTTGTGGTCTTATTTTCTTTCCTAGAAATATTTTGTTTAGTTATACAAATGTTTATTAAAAATTCTCAACACATAGATGTTTTGTAATGTCACTGGATGGTCCATTTCTGCTTATGCCTGAATGCATAGTCAATGAAAACATTTAGCAGTCATAGTGGAAAATCAAGAGGAATCTTGGCAAAGGTTTCCTTGTGGTTAACAAACTTAATGAAGAACTTCGTACAATGGAATGCTGTTTGTAGTTGTGACATAACTGCATTCTCACCTACTTCTGGAGTTGCTTCTGTATGTATCTGAGCTGTAAGCATTTTCCAAAATTAAACTACCTTACAGAGAAGTATTCTGATTTCTTCCAGTAAAGGTGTACTCTCTGCTGTGTTGTTGCAGTTCTTCAATCTTTACCTCTATTCCCTTTATCCTATAAAAATCACCTCTCCATCTCTGCCATTCCTCTAAATCTACTCCCCTCCACTGATATTTTCCAAGTCAAATAGAGAAGGATGTACCTATTATATATTTTATTTTTAAACAGTTACAAGGGATGCAATGCATCTAAAGATTTTAAACAGTAGTAGTTGATCTCATTTCTTTTTCTTTTCTCCTAAATACTTTTTTCTTATTATAAAAGAAAAAAAGCCTCATTGTACAAAATTGAGAAGATCCAGAAAAGTACAAAGTACAAAAGTGATAATACAAGTCAGCTATCTTACCATTGGCCAGAGATAATCATTCTTAGTGTTTTCTTCCAGTACTTTTTCTATTCATATATTTATTTTTTAATAATGTTCAAATAGTATTGTGTCTTGTTTTTTCTACCTACCTTTATTTTGAATATTTATGTACCCATATTTTTCAAAAGTGATTTTCATTTCCACATAATAATCATAATTTATTTACTTCTTCCTCCATTGTAGAATATTTAGCTTTTCCCAATTTTTCATTATTTTAACTAATGTTATTGAAAACATCTTTCTAGACACTTAAATTGCCCGTTTATTAAAGCAACTGATTAATCTAATGTTCTACATATATAACAAGTTTCAGTCACATGTGACATGAGAGTTGCTGTCACATCCTGCCATGACATTTTCTTCAGATGAGGGGTCCAGAAAGATCATATGACTTGCCTGAGGTCACAAAACTAGTTGTCCCTTAATTGTAGCCATACCCTAAAACCACCTAAATGACCTTCCTGCCTCTGGGACCTCCTTGTTCTAATCTTGCTTGTACACCTGCACATTACCAGAAAGATATTTCTTTTTGCCATTATCTAGCTCACTGACTTCTTAGTGAAACTCTACATGTAATATAAAACCCTTTGCCTGGCTCTCAAAACCCCATTTCCTGCAACGAATCTTACCTCATCCATTCCCCTCTCTGTCTGTTCACTATCCCATTCTTGGCTTCTTGTCTTCTCCTTATAATATTTACCCCATTCAGAATACTCTTGTTTCCTTTCATCTCTTCAAATTTTACTCAATCCTCCAAAGCCTAGTTCAGGTCTCATTTACTCCATGAAATAGAATGAGCTTCCCATTGGATCTGACCAACTTGCATTCCCATTGGATTTTAAGTTGGCCAACTTATATCTAAAACCCCGCTTTGCTACTTTTGTTGGAATAGTTGAGGGACATAATTAACTCCTCTGAGCCTATTTCTACATACAGAAATATGAACGATTATACTAATACCCATCCTCTGTCAATGTCCCAGGATCCTGAGGATTGAATGTATGTTACAAAGTTTTGGTAAGCTGCCAAGTGCTATACAGATAAGAGAAAGTATTATCTACACTTTGAAATGCTTTGGTATCCAGGTTTGTACCAAATAATATAGCACTAAATTATGTTCTGTCCCATTATACCCTCTCATTGTTTTATATTTGTTAATCACTTTTTCCTCAGCTTGGCTATAAAGTCTCTGAATGTAATACAGTATCTTATATTACTTCTATATCCCTGGAGCCTATCACTGCACATTGTCTTAATGACTGCTAGTCATATAGAGATGAGTTACAGCTGGTAAGGTCTAGCTATGGTTCACATTGGAATTAGATATAGATGAAAGAGTCCTAGCTTTCTGTAAGTCATCTGGAAGAAGATAGTCTTACCCTTTGGGGAGTCCTAGAAGACTGGCAGCAAAATTAGCATACACATTTGTGAACGCTATGAAAATGTACTCTTAACTTGGATCTTGCCTTTCAGTGATATTTACTGAATTTTCAGTCATTCTTAGGTGAATGCAAAATACACATTCTGAAATCAGAAAGCAGAAGCAAGTATGTCCTGTAGACATTTGGGAATAATACCCAGATCTTTGGATATCTTTATCAGAAAGCTCAGGCTACCTCATCATGATGTGTCATTAAAGATGATCTGATGATCTTCTTATAAATTACTCATTTAGTCTGAAATTCATTTCTCAGTTTTGACTATCTAATTACTAGAGACATGAAGAACATTTCCTCTAATAGGCTTACCCTAAAAAAGCTAGGTTACAGTTAGGGTTAGTGAAAGGAAATGGGGTCACTGTTATGTTTAGGTTCCTAGTTGTGGTTACAGTTAGGTTGGTGGCTAGAGTTAGGGTGAAGGACTCAGTTGAAAATGGTGTGTAGGTCTAAGTATACAAATGTAGATTTCTGCTAGGGTTAGTGTTACACTTAGGGTTGGGTTTAGGATTAGAGTTAGGGTAAGTCTACAATTTAGGGTTAGAGTTAAGTGTAGGGTTAGGTTAGATTCCTAGATACAAAGGACACTTTTACAAAAAGGTTTTCCTGAAAATTCCACTTTGGATAGTAAAAGATGACAGGATTTTTAGTTTTCCAAATTCCCAAGAACTAGTAAAATACTGTTGGTAAAGAACTTTTTACAGCAGTCCAAGACTAAATGCAACTATATAGTTTTTCATAGTCTATCAGAGTGATTTTTTAAATCTCTAATACTGAAAAGGCAAGTAACACTTTTAATGTCAATGTTAACACCTCCAATTTCAGTTTGAAGATTGTATTTAGTTTGTACTGCCCTCTTCCCCCACCCAGGTATGCCCAATGCCCGACATAAAAACTGACACCATTGAAGAAAAAAACCATAATCTAGAATTTACCTACATTTCTATAGAAAGCTGTATCTTAAAATAAACTATATTTTTGAAGTACTAGTCAGTTTTCCAATGCCTTAAACAGAAAACACAATCTGTTTTTCATAGAATCATGTTTCCAAATTGTTAGATGTCACTCACATCTGTATTTCTAGTCCAGACTTCTTTCTCTAACTTCAAACTTGGATTTTCATGGCACCTAAATTTCAACAGGTCCAAAAGTGAATCCACTGTTTCCATAGCCCTCACCCAATTCACCATTCCCTTTAATGGCAGTCCTATTTTCTAAGTGCTCTCAAACAAAAACTTTCTCTCAACTCTTTTTTCCTCACCTCCCACTGTCCCCCTCCATTGTAAAAATTCTCTCAAATCCCTCTCTGTCTTCTATTAGACCTTTATCATCTCTTGCCTAAATCATTGTAACAGATTCTTAAGTAATCTTCAAATACTTTCCTGACTTTCAACTTCTTTGTCCAATCTATCCCTCTACATTTTCACCAAAATGTAACACCTTTGCTGAAAATCTTTCCTTGATTGCCTTTTAGAGCTTCTTCTGCAAAAACTTTCTCACTCCTTTGTTCCCCTGGAATTTTCTAGCTCCTCCTTTCCATAACTCCATACCTTGAACATTTATGGTTGTACTTACCACACTTCATTACACTGGTCTCCCTGGAGTAAATGGTAAACTTCTGGAAGCTGAGACTATCTCATTCATTCCTACATTACAGTGCACTGTAGTGTACGGTGAGTGCCCACAAAACTTAGCTGAAAGAAAATAGCTTCCAAGACTGTGAAATAACTCTCACAGATCCTCTTTATATATTAGTACAGCCAGTCCCAAAATAAAACTTTTGCTGTGTAAGGTTTCTTTAAAAAGCACACCCTGCATCTTAACAGGAAGTTACAGATTAATAAACAGCTGACAGAACAAACTGAATAGCATCCAATGAATCACGAGTTGACTGTTCAATTTCTGCTAACTAGATGCAGGGAGAGCATAAAGATGAAGACAAAACATTATTACTCTTTGACAGAAGATTTTGCAAGATGCTCCAAGGCTCTCGTTATCACCATGGTGATAATTCAGACACAGTAAAAAGACCATAACAAAAATGAATTTGAAGGATACATGAGTACCAAACTGGATTAATACCATGTTTGCTGCCACAGAATATCCACTACATCCTACCTCATCCACTGTGTAGTGGAGAACCTTACATGCGGTATATACTCAGTCTTTTCCTTCACGAGAATTTGATGAATATACAGACAATATTTGGTTTTTGGTAACCACTGGCTGTACTGCAGTAGAACTAAGAAAGGTGGGCTAGTTGCAAAATTTTATTTTATTTTTTAAATTTGTTTAAATGTTTTTTATTTATATTTGAGAGAGAGAAAGAGACTGAGTGCGAGTGGGGGAGGGGCAGAGAGCGAGGGAAACACAGAATCTGAAGCAGGGTTCAGGCTCTGTGCTGACAGCTCAACACAGGGCTCCAATTCACAAACTGTGAGATCATGACCTGACCTGAAGTTAAATACTTAGCAGACTGAGCCATCCAGGTGCCCCAGGTTTCTCAATTTTAACAATCGAAGAGCTCAGCTACCCATCTGCATCACAGAGCTGAAGGCCTAAAAGACAGTGCTGGGCACAGGTTTCATGTACCAGAGGCCTATCACTTGGAGCTGTTTCATTCAGGAAAAATGCTAAACCCCAGCACCCTAAAAGGTTAGTTCCTACTAAAAACTCCCAATAACACCTCTCACTAGGAGTGGTCAAAGGAAGCAGAGGGGATGACTGGTAGGAGTCAATACCCAATGGGATCATGGTCACAACTTACATAAAAATAGAACACAGATCCACAATCTATGCAGCAACCAGAACAAAATGGTCAGGATTTGATCAACAAATGCACACCCCCCTTATGTTTGCCCTGCCTGCACCAGTGCTTCCAATTCAGAACCATCCAGAGAAAGCCAAATATTCTTTCTAACCCATCACATAGAGGGCTTGCCTCCAGTTTCCCCATGTCAACAACCTCCAGTCAGGGCCTACCTGAAGTCCTCCTAGTTTTCCACTAAAAGGACTTTCCACTCCTTGCCTTCCCTTCAGTCTCTGACATAGGCATGACAGTGGCTGACTTCCCTGCCAAGCAAGCTCTGAATAAATAACCTCTGCTTGCTCAGATTTGGGTGTTTGTGATCTTTGAAGCATTCTGAGAGCCTGCCTATGTGTGACTGAAGGACTTGACATTGCAATGGGGTCTGGGGAGGTGAGATCTGAAAGTGAAAGAAGGACCACCTTCAACTTCTGTGGGAATATGTGGGGTGCAGAAGGAGGCACATGTGAATCTTCTGGCTGGGATCTGAGGGCCCACTGGGAAAAAAGAGGAAGGAAATAAAGAAATGGGCCCCACAGTGAGCCAGTGGTGTGGGCACATGGGAGGGGTAACACGTGGCTTTGGCTGGGAAGTGGGTTTGCCAGCTGTTCCAGAACATGAAGATTGAGGGAGGTGGTATGCATGGTGCAGGTGACACCTCCAACAACCAGAGAGCAAGGAGGAACAGCTCTGAAGCCTTGAGAAGTGTATCAACAAGGTCCACAAGACATTCATTGTCTTGCCGGGTTGCAGATGGGAGGAGGTCCCCATGATGGACCTGGTGATGGGCAACAGGGTGCAGATCCTGTGGGGCAATAAGCTGCTGAGGATCAGCAGCTGATTTTCTGGTACCACCTCAAGATGGAGAATGTCCTCACCAGACAGTAGATGGTGAAGACACTGACTAATGACCCCATCCTGCTGTCTGGATCCTAGGTGGCCATAGTTAGCCCTACCTCAAAAGTGGCCGCTCTATTTTTGCTGACTTCTGAAACAAAGGGCAAAGATGATGTAAAGAAAACAGATTATTATAGAACCAGAGAGGGCAAAACATCCCAAAACAGCAGAAACAAAATGCTGCAGATTCAGACATTACTAATGCCAAAGAGTAGTTGATTCTATAAGACAAACTTTCAGGTATCTGTAACACAACTGGCAAGTATGGTTTGCTAATGGTTCTTTTTTCACTTTGTCTTCTTAATGACAAACTTTGTACTACGAACTTTTGGAATTGGGAAGCACAAGTGGACTTTAAACTGCACTGCAGGGGTGTCTGGGTGGCTCAGTCGGTTAAGCGTCCGGCTTCAGCTCAGGTCATGATCTGATGGTTTGTGGGTTCAAGCCCCACAACAGACTCTGTGCTGACAGCTAGCTTGGAGCCTGAAGCCTGCTTCAGATTCTGTCTTCCTCTCTCTCTCTGACCCTCCCCTGCTTGTGCTGTCTCGCTCTATCTCTCAAAAATAAATAAAAAAAACATTAAAAAATAAAAAAAACCCTGCACTGCAGTCTGTGTAATACATTACATAGAATATATTGTTCAGTTTTCGATTATTGGGATAACAGTCTTGATGGTGGCTGTCCCAGAAAACCTTCCATGTGCAGTCACTCTTTCTTTGGCTTATTCTGCAAAGAAAATAACAAAAGATAATAACTTAGTAAGACACTTGGTAGCTTTTGAAGCTACAGGAAATGCAACAATTATTTGCTCAGATAAAATAAGAACACTGACAATTAACAAAATGGTAGTCCAGGCTTACATTGGTGAGACTCATTATAAAACAATTCCTAGACTTAAGTCTACTCCAGACCCATTTTGGAATATCTTTTTAGCATATATTGTGTTAATTGTTCTTGTAATTCCAATATATCTTTTTTTTAGATATCAAAGTTCCACTACAGCAGACTGGTAAAAAATAAAATATGCTTTGTTAAAATGTATTCTGCATTTAAAAATAAATTATGAAAAAGAAAGAAAAAGAAAAAAGGAAAGAGGAAGGGAAGAAGGTAGGAAGGAAGGAATGGTGGGAATAACATAAAAGAATTTATACAAAGTATACACCTTCACTCAGAGAAGAAATCCATGACAATTGTCTTCCAACTGCCTGATGGAGCTTTCAGCTTTTCACCAAGGGAACCTCAGAACTATTACTTAACAGATGATGTCATATCAAGAATGAAGAAGAAATACCCAGCGAACTGGCAGGAACAAACAAAGATGTTTCCAAGAGGATTATGAAACCAATGGCTTAGGATTCTGTAAGGAGCTTAAAATCCTGTGCCTGATATTCAGAATTTTCCAGATATTCAAAATGAACCTGACTGGGCAACAGAGAAGATATTATTAAAGATCTCACACACATTGCTCTTATAGGTGTTGAAGATCCTGTGAGAACTCATATATTAGTTTCCTGTGGCTGCCATAACAGAGTATTCCAAATTGTGTGGCTTTAAACAAAGGAAATTTTTTCTCTCACAGTTCTGAAGGTTAGGTGGAGGTCCAAGATCAAGATGTTAACAGGACTATGATCCCTCTGAAGGCTCTAGGGAAGAATCCTTCACTTCTTCTGCTGGCAATCTTTAGTGTTCCTGGGCTTGCTGCTATGTCACCCCACTCTTCTTCACATGGCCTCTGTCTTCACATGGCCAACTTACTTCTGTGAGTGTGCGTCCAAATTTTCCTCTTTTTAAAAGAACACTAGTTACTGGATTAAAGCCTACTCTTGTATAGTATGACCTCATCTCAATTACATTCCACATAAGGTCATGTTCACAGGTACCAAGGGCTAAAACTGAAACTATCTTTTTGGGAAACAATTCAATCTACAGTACTTTTCTGGAGTCCAGCTCCAGCAGGTCCAGGGCTCCCTGAATGATGGACGGTGTCAGCAAAAGGGAATGAGAGAGACTTGGCTTCTTTCTGATCATCAGACAGGCATCTCTGCACTGACCAGAGAGTCAGTTTTATTTATGGAAAAAATGTATGGGTACAAAACAGAAGTGACAATTGCCTTAGACAATGATTTCTGATGACAAATTCTTTGGTATGTAAAAATTTCTCAGAACATAGATTGGTGGAAGACTCATGCATAACCTTTATCAATAGTGATTGAAGTAGGTGACTAGATGCTTATCACTTGGGGAAGAAAGGTATCTTTAGTATTCAAATACAAGGAAATGTTTTTTTTAGCACAGCAAAGGCAAAAGTTAGTTCTTTTGTGAACGGGGGGTCAATAGCCTGTTTCCAAGGGGAAGAAAAACAGGTTTTCTCAGGAAATGTAACATTTACTCCTATAATCACAAAAGAAGAAACTCCTATAACAAGTTTTTTCATAAGGTTTAATTCACATATTTTAAGCATAAGAAGGCAAGTCACTCCTGATATTAGTCAGTCAGGTGCCTTGGGGATCGGTGCTCAAGCAGAAATTGGGTGCAGGTTGAGTGGGTGTAGACACCAGTCACCATCTGATGGTGGGAGTCCTTGCAAACCTGCTTTACTTCAGAAGTGGCTCCCAGCAATACCAGAGATGCCAGATAGGATTTTTATATGCCTGAAAGCTGGAATTACCGTGTGTATGATTACTGGTAATAACCTTTAATACTGAAACTGAAAGGGCTATTGCCTTGAAATGTAGCATCATTTCAGGCCCTTGAAGGTTATCTATGTTTAGAAGGCACAGATTTCAACAAACCAATATATCATAGAAAGAGAGAAACAGAAAAGAGTTCATATATGGGATTTAGTCAAAACTTTGTGTACTTACTGCATCTTGTCCTGCTGACAAATACAATCTAGTAAAAAGTATAAGAGTAGTGTTTTGGAACAGAGGCAAATGGCAGCAGTCACTGGTGATAGTGTCAGACCCTACCCCTTCAGGTCAAACTGGACTCTAAAATACTAACCATTGTTTCACTTGCCCACTCCCATTCTGGTAAATAATTAAAGATTGAGCAACTGGGCCCTGCAAAGACCCTAAGAATGTAACTCCCCGATAATGAACATTGTGACCTAAAGTTTAACTTGTTTTTCAAGATTCTGTTAACACCCCACCCTTCTTTTTCCTTTTTTTTTAAAATGTTTCTTTTTTTATTTATATTTGAGAGACAGAGAGAGACAACGCGAGGAGGGTAGGGTCAGAGAGAGAGGGAGACACCGAATCTGAAGCAGGCTCCAGGCTCTGAGCTAGCTGTCAGGACCGAGCCTGATGTGGGGCTCAAACCCATGAACTGTGAGATCATGACCTGAGCCGAAGTCGTACACTCAACCGACTGAGCCACCCAGGCACCCCAACACCCCACCCTTTTAATAAGATCTGGCTGAGGCAAAGTCCAAGGTGAGCCCCTAGACACCCAGACTTAGGTGTCTAACTATGATTGGTCATTTTAAAAGACTAAGAACTTTAAAATGATAGGTTCCCGCCCAAACTAACGTCTGTGTATTACAGTGTAATTGGCTATAATGAAATGCTGTAAATTGTAATTGGTTAACTACATGTGACCCATTTTGCCTCCCGAAGCCCTTAAAAACCCTGAGCTCCTGCTCAGTGGGGCTCTCTTCCAAGAGAGGGGCCGGGAGGGGCCATTCTGCCCACCAACTCTGTGTTCATGGATTCTACTCTCAGTGTCTTGGGAAAAAAAGGTCTAACAATGGGAGTAATGATGATGGCCCAGTGCTCAACAGAGCTGATACTAGATTTGCAATAGGATTAAAAGGAACAGATATAGCTAAAAAGCTTCTAATATCATTCTTATCAGTAACAACCTTACAAATGCTGTTAAACCTGTCAAGTAGGAGTAGGAATGTTTATAACAACATCTCTAAATTCATTCAATTTCAATGGACTATCGATGTTGTAACCACAATTTCAGCCTTCATAGGAGCACGTGTTGCCCAGGATTCTCCTTTTAAAGCTGTACTTCATCATTGGGTATATCTCATAGTGGATGCTTTGCTTTCCTCATAGACAAGTGAAAAACCTACAGAGTCACCTTTGCTTCTCAAACCTCATAGATTGGGACTCTCTCTTGTTCATTTCAATTACAAAATTGATGAGTTCATGGTCACTTTTAGTCTTATTTTTGTTGGTGAAATCTTTTTTAATTTTGATAGGGAAAGAAACACTGTCCTACATGCTCCTTCTCCCATTTGTTATGTGATGATATTTAATATTTTTATGATGTAACTTTTTAATGAAATTAATGCCAGGATGCTTCTTGGCAAAATAAATATATTTGAGAGACTCTTCAGTAATAATATCTTTTGCCTAATTGTCTGGGACACATTTATTGTATAATTTTTGTATTGTGCAACATGGAAGACAAGTATTCAACTGCACAAATCTTAGTCCAGACACACAGTTATGGTGCATTATCCTAAGACTAGGGGTGTTAAGGTAGTGCACTTCTTAATTACAATTTCAAATGGTTGTGTGGAGCTTATTATAAGGCTTTCATTGAAGGAAAAGAGTAAACTTACTAACAAAGTGCAAGAGTCAGAATTAAAAGTAAAAAGCAAAGATCCCTTTTGGATTTTGTACTCAGGTAGAATTGAGGATCAGGCTAGAATGGTAGACGTGTATAATTCTTCCATCCAACTCTCCCTCTTTATCAGTCATCTAGTATAAGGAAAGGAAAGTTTTCAGAGTTTACACAAATTCTATCTTAAATACTTACAATATCCTATTAACAGCAAAAAGTAGTAAAGAGAAACATCACTAACATGGAGTCAGGAGCTTTGGCAGGGGGAGCACTCACACCCTACCACTTATCATCAATTGCAGATCCAATAGGAAATGATGGACCTTGCAAGTGGGTACTACTTTACTACCTTGGCAAGAGGAAGAAAGGCCTACTTACTCCCCCCAGTGACAGCCCACCCAATGACAGAGTTACAACTCAGCCAACTAGATGCCACTATACTTTGAACTCCCAGTTTACTCCAATGGACTCTTTATTTACAACAGCTTCCCCCATAGCAACTTCCCCCTTTCCTCTATAAAAGAAGGGTCCTCTCCTATGTTCTGTGGACTTGCCTAGTTTTGTCCCAGATTACAATTCTCTGTCATTCTCAAATAAGCCCATTTTTTGTTAAAATAACTGGCAGTTTTATTTTGAAGGTTAATATAACAAATAAGCATTTAATCCTTTTTCTATCATTCTTTTGTAATAAACATGTAATTTGGGTTATCCTCAATGCTGTATTTTAAGGTTGTTGAGAATAATGAATATTTTAGACAAAGTTATATTTTAGAGAGGTAATGTGAAAATTACTTATAACTAAAACATAGATTCAAAAAAATCTTTTAACTGTTGTATTCCCTTTGAATTTTTTAGTAGAGTTCCAAGAGCAAGCAAAATTATGAATTAATTAATACATTACAAAATAAAAAAGACATTAATTTTAATTAATTTATTATAAAATGAAAAATACATATTTCAAAAGCCATCCAACTCACCCTATTTAACAGTCATCTATTGGTGGGAATGCAAACTGATGCAGCCACTCTGGAAGACAGTATGGAGATTTCTCAAAAAATTAAAAATAGAACTATTTTACATTCTAGCAGTTGTACTACTAGATATTTACCAAAGGAAACAAAAATACTGATTCAAAGGGACACATGCACCTTGTTGATTATAGCAGTGTTATCAACAATAGCCAAATTATGCAAACAGTCCAAATGTCCATCAACTAATGAATAAAGAAGATATATATAAAATATTATATTTTTATTACTCAGCCATAAAAAGAATGAAACCTTGCCATTTTCAATAATGTGAAGAGAACTGGAGTGTATTATGCTAAGCAGAATGAGTCAGAGAAAGAAAAACCTTATGATTTCATTCATGTAGAAGTTAAGAAATGAAACAGATGAACATGGGTGGGTGGGGAAGTCAGAGAGGCACACCATAAAACAGTCTCTTAACTATAGAGAACAAAATGAGGGTTATTGGAGGGGAGGTGGGCAGGGAATGAGCTAAATGGGTGATGGGCATTAAGGAGGGCACAGTGATGAGCACTAGGTGCTGTATGTAAGTGATGAATCACTAAATTCTACTCCTGAAACTAATATTTCACTACATGTGTAAGGATGCAGGTCTGAAACTGACTCCATGAGACAATAGAAGGGCACACATTGCCCAAGGCAGAAGGGACCACCCTTGTCACACCCAATCAGGAAAGGCCAGCTAACACCTTAACATTTCTAAGGGCAGGCCTAAAGATGGAGGCTAAGGCTAGTCACACCCTATGTGAGGGTCCTGGGCCCACTCTGTGATTCTAAATGTTGTGATTGGGTCCCGCCAAAAGTAACAAATACTCTAGGCAATGTGAATGGTTAAACCTGCTGTCAATAATATTGTATAATAATGATTGGATCACTGTACCTGTGTCACAATTTCCTGTAACTCCCTCTTCCCAAACTCATAAAAGCCCTACCTCACCTTTGTTCGGGGCTCTCAGCATGGATCCACTGTGTTGGTAAAGTCTGTGAGCCTGAGCTTAGGCTTGGCCAGCCTAAGCCCGTAATAAAACCACCCTTTGCTTTTGCATGCGTGACTCGGTCTCCCTGGCAGTTTCTGGTTTTGGGGGCGATATTAAAATCTGGGCATAACACATGTTATCTAACTGAAATTTAAATAAAAACTTAAAACAAAAAAGTCATGTACCTTCTCTGAAGGTGTATTGATTTTTTGTTATTTACCATAAATAAGTAACGCATATTATTTTAAGAACACAGGCAACATAAGTGCTTTCTAAAAATACAGTGATAGTCTAATGTCATGGACTTTGAAGTAATTTGTTCTTCAAATTACTACTTCAAACTATACTAAAAAAGAGAATAGTTACTCTTTACAATTACTAAACAAAAGTAGAACAACTAAAAATGCCCATATTTTAGTCATTTATTTGTCCTCTGACCCAAGTTACCACTGTCCTTGCAGTGTATCTGAAATGTGACCAAAACTCTTCAAGGAAACCAAAGTATAGGATTAAAAGAATTGCAGGAAAAAGATAAGTTAAACAATTGATTTTTTCCCTACATGTTAAATGTAATTATTGAACATCTTTGCCTGAGCTTACTTTAAGATTAAAGCTGGAGAGTTTCACGTTTTGGTTTGTCACCAAACCCCGGACACTTCACAGTAATGATCTGTTAGAGGCACCTTAAGGTGGCGACCGAGCGGCCATTTCTCTGGGGGCTGGAGGAGAACACGTGCACAGACGACCTCCCCACCCTTCACCTGCAGACCTGGATGTCCTGCCCCATTTGGAAACAGCCAATCATGAAGCTCCAGCTTCCCATCACCCTGACAGATGAGGCAACCTATTCCATCCCGCCACGCCCCTGAAAGGCCCTTATTTGATAATCTGCCCTCCCAAGATCAAACCCAGAACCCCCTCACCCATAAAATACACCCCCCCCACCCCATCGCCTATCAGGCGAGACATCCCCGACTCCCCACTCCCTGGGCCATGGGACCTCGCCCGGGAATCGCAGATCCCAATAAAGGCTTTCTTGGCTCCATAACGTGGCCTTTTTCCTCCCATCTCTGCCTCCATCTATTAAATCTTACATTTGGTGCCCAAACCCGGGAGGAGATAGTAGCTCAGCAGCTAGCTGAGCTCTCTCCTCCCCGATTTGGGATCTAACCTTGGTGCTGGAAATGGAAACTGCCCCAAAGGCCGGGGCCCTCCTGTGGAGCTTCTGGTCCAGGATCCGAACCCTACCCCACCAACTAATTGGGTGAGTTCCCAGGTTATCCGGGCCTCCGTCAGGGCCCTGCCCTAAATCGTGGCCGCAGCAGGATAACCCCTCCGCCATAGCCCCAGGGGCTACTCTGGCGTTATATAGTCCCAGCGGCTATACCCTCTCCGGCCTCCTGGGTTGGGGAGACGTCCTCTCCTAGGATGAGCCAACTCTCCGTTCGGAGTCTCGTGTCTGAACACAGGGACGCCTGTTTCAGTCCCGAGACTTTAGGCCGGATATTATGGGAACTTCCCAATCTAAGCCAGAACTCGCAAAACGAGCGCTCACCCCTTACAATGCCTTCTAAAGAACTTCCCACTCCTTGGTTATGCTAATGACCTCCGTGTAACTGCCCTGTCCGTTTCTGCACTACCATGCAGCCCCTTTATTAGCTAGATGACCAATCTCAGTGGCCTCCAGAAGGGTCCCTTAATTTCCAAATTCTCACAGACCTAGATAATTTCTTCCGGAGGCAGGGTAGATGGGCAAAGATTCCTTACGTTATGGCATTTTTGGATCTGCATTGCCGCCCCTTGGCCCACACTTCCCAACCCCTTACCGCCAGAATCCCAGCTTCCCTCCTGCCTGACCTCTGACCCCTAGGGTGATCTTAAGGCCCGCCCCCTCCCGCCTCTCCTCTGGGGACCCGTCCCCCTCCCGCCTCTCTCCTCCCAGGGACCCCCCCTACCGCCGTCTCTACTCCAGGAACCGCCCCCCTTCCTTAGCAGCCCCTATCACCACTCTAACCTGTGTTCACCAACAGCCTTAAAATGCCCCCACGCCGGCCATCTCACCTTTCAGGGAAGTGGCGGGCACGGAGAGGCTTGTTAGCGGTCATGTGCCCTTTTCCCTACAAGATCTGTTGGCCATAGAAAAGCGCTTGGGTCATTCTCCTCGGACCTCTCGCAATTCATAAAGGAATTCCAATATTTGGCCCAAGCATATGATCTCGCCTGGCATGATATCCAGGTAACCCTGACCTCTACCTTAACCTCAGAGGAAAGGAAACAAATCCAGGCAGCTGCTCACGACCACACAGACCAGATTCATATTACCGATCCTATTGGGACAAAGGCCATACCGGCAGCCGACCCTAATTGGAATTACTGGCAACAGGGAACTGGCCACAGGCAACGGGACCAGATGATCCAATGCTTGCTGGCAGGCATGCAAGCAGCCCCAAATAAGTCTGTTAATTTTAATAAGCTCCCAGAAATTATCCAAGAGCCCAATGAGAACCCGCAGCGCAGTGTAAGGCCGTCCTCTCACTCTCGGTTTTGCCTCCACTGGCCAGAAGGCCTGGTTCCCATCTTCCTTGTCCTAGTTTTGTTGTGTGTTGTCTTGGTTTGTTTGGACTGACGCTATGGGACAGACTCAAACTACCCCTTGACTCTAATCTCAAACCATTCCAAGGATGTTAGGGAAAAAGCTGACGGATTTAGGCTTAAAGTAAAGAAAAAGTTCTCTGTCTTTTGTAGGAACAAATGGCCAGCCTTCAACCTTGGATGGCCAGAAGATGAAACCCTCACCCCCACCTTGATTAAAACCTTTTCTTTCTCCTAGGATTCTACCGCCGCCAGAGAAACCGAGACACAATGCCATGCTGCCCGTCTTTACCTCGAGGCCCCTCCCCCTCCTTAAATGCATATTAAATAACTTCTCCGGTTTCAGGAAAAGAAGCAAGAACTATGGCTTTAACCTAAAGCTATCCTGGCTGCGGATACTGCCAGCTGGACTGGCCGACATTCTCTGGGACTGATAACCCCCAGAGGGCTCCTATAATCTTAACCTTGCCTCTTCTGCATTCCCCTCCCACTCTCTGTTTCTGTACCTACCTGGATGTGATATGCCTCATTGCCTCCTCCCATCCTCGGAGGCTAAGAGCAAAAGGCACTCCCAGGGACATCTAGGTCTTGGGAGCCAAAAAGACACTCTTGTCTTCCCTTCCACCTTGAAAATGGCGCCAGTAATCTGTAAGAGTCACCTGTCTAAACCTCCGGAGGTAAACTAGAGTTTATCATCTAAATTTTGAATGCACATGTGCTTTTGTCTGGGGTATTAAATGGAGGTCTGGACACACGACTTC
>NC_043700.1:37982201-38013282 GCF_006229205.1 Suricata suricatta | reverse complement strand
ATGCTGAGACCGCTATGGCTAAGTATCGCCTAAGTTCCTTTGGGACACGGCCAGATGGGTATCTGACTGGTCTCCTCATTAGAGGGGGGCACCCCTACCCCTTTGTCTGTCTTTGCGACACCACCTCAGAGAACATGGGGTTGGGACTGTGCAGAGAAGGAGACCTTATTGGTCTGGCTGAGATAAAATCATACTGAAGGGGACACTGACTCTCTCTGTGTTCCTCTGCCTTGTAGATATGAGGACTTCTCCCTCATTCATTTCCCAGGTTAACAGCTATAATTGGAGAAAAATTTTAAACTGGAAATTCTCCTTATCTGCCCCCTGGGGAGCCTCTTCTCTTGTACTCCCTTCCCACATCCTTTTTCTGTACCGCCTGGGTGGGGAAAAGCCAGTCTACATAACTGCTCAGGTCTCAGGCAAGGCCAGCTTCTCCCTCTGCCCTAGGTGATAAGAAACAAAACACCACAAAAGTCAGATTTTTTTACACCAAATTTCCAGGTCAAAACTGAAGCACGAGCCATAACTAGTGATTGGTATATTGGTATAGGATGAGGTCCATAGATGCTTGTGCTTTTGACTCATGGCAAAACAACTAGGGATCTTTAAAACTGTTAAAAACCTGCTTTGTACTCTATTGGTTCATAAGTTTACCATCCAAGAAAAACTCTAATATAAATACCTCTCAGTTGGCTACTAAGTCCTCAATTGGAGACTAAAGGTTCAGACTGATGGGAAAATAAGAAAAAGCAGCCCTATATGCAGGAAATTGGGGATAAAATTGGTGATATGTAAGAAAGATATAAGAAATGAAAATGCATTTGTGTTGAGGATAAAAGAAAGTAATTTTGTCCTAAATGAGATTGGTTGTTTGGAAAGAAATGGCTTTGGGACATTAGGGAAAGGAAAGTTGTAGAAGGTTCGTGAAAGGAAATCATTGAAAAGGAATTTTATGTGAGATAAATGAAATTTTAAAGATATATTGGTATAAGGTTGAAATTCTGCTTTTCTCTCCCTTCAAAAGACAAGTTTTTCCGAATTGTTGATCTGCTCTTGATATAAATGGAGAGTTTCTCTCTTGTCTGCCAAAAAGGCCAAAGAAGCTTTAGGGCTTCTCTCTGTCAGGTCCTTGATTGCTTAGTTAAACTTTTAAACATTAAAGGAGTTCAGTTTTCCTAACCACCATGTAATGCTATGCATTTGGGATCCTTTGGGATCCTTTATTGTCACTTTGGTTAAATAAATAGTTTTCAAATTTGTAATAATCCGTAATTCTATTTAGGATGTGGTTATAACTTCCTAAGGTCTTAACAAACTTCCCAGGAGTTAAATGGTAAAAAGCCTTACACAATTCGGCCCTTGTATTTAGAATGCCAGGTTACTTAAAAACACTGTTGTACCAAAAAAGCTGCCTTCAACCTGATCAAGTGTTGTTTCTACCAAGGCATTTATCTTTTCTCTCTACTTAAACCGTCCAAAATTCAAAAACTCACAGTGTTTTTTTTCCATGGCAATTACAATTGTTTGCATAAGTTCAATAAGAATCTGTTCATTTTATAACAGGACACCATTAGAAATACTGGTTATTTTACCAAAGCTTTGGCTGGAATGTCCTATTTGAGAGTCATGCATAGACTCAAATATGACCTGACAGCTCTAAGGAACAAAGGTTGACTTGATGGAACATGGAGCCATAAAGCCTCGTGGAAATGTTGGCTGCATACCTTGCTCACAGAGTTCCCAGCAGCCTCCCCAGGTGAGTAAAGAAGGTCACTTCCTGGCAGGTGTAGGGACCTCAGCATACCTTGGGAACCTCCGGAAGAGGAATTGGCCCAACTCAACAGGTATTCCATGCCTGTCTCCTGGGAAGTGCTGGCTTGGCTTGGCTTCTGGCCCAGAGTGGCTACTAAAATTTCAACCTGGAGATTCCTTATAAAAGGACCCAGCAAAGCAAGCCTTATAAAATCCTCATGAACAATCCTTATTTTTGCTGAGCTTATGTAAATAATCAGGCCAGGGTTGTTAAGACTGAACTCGTTCCACAAAGGCATTGGTCTCAATCTGGCTATCTAAAAATTTTTAGAGGTTTTTAGAGAGAAAAACTATGTTTCAGCAATGCACTACTGTAAATGTTATTCTAGTTCTGAGTGTCTTTGAATATTTGTTGTTAGATCTCAGGCTTGTCAGTCTGTGAGAATGATATCTAAAATGGGGGTCACGCCTTTTCAAAAGGCTTAGAGGTGAAATTCACAGATATGCAACTAAACAAAAAGTTCAGCCCCTATTAAAGTTTCAGGTATCTCTCTGGAGTTAAGTGGACCGACTCAGAAAAAACCCTCAACCTGGTGAGGTGATCCAGATCCAGTTGATCAGCTTGAACTGATCTTCAAAAAGACTCTTGACTCCAGGGATCTCTAGCCCTGTTCCAGCCACACCCCAGAAGCTGGCTGGTCTAGCAAGGCAGAAGCCTGAGGAATCATCGGTCCAATAAAATACACTGTCCTTTCTCTTTGCCATCAGACTGGCAAATGTTGCCCCAGAAGGCTGGGGAAACAGCAAAAGTTCCTGATTATGTTCTGTTGGCATTAATTGCCTCTGATCTGTGCTTGGAATTTTAACATAGCAAAAGGTAAAAGAGGAGCCTACACCTCTACCACCGGACTCTAATGGGGTGTCTTCAAGTGGCCGCTAGACCGCCCACCAATTTGGCTAAGGTTAATCATGTACAACAGGAAAGATGAGTCTCCGGCCGCCTTTTCAGAAGGAATCATGCAGGCATATCGCATTTGTATGCCCAAGGATCCTGAAAAACCAGGAAACAGATCTCCTGTCGTTCTTACTTTTGTAAACCAGGCAGCACCAGATGTTAGAAACCCTACAAAGAGACCCTCACCAAATTAACCATGGAGACTGGCGGACATTGGGTAAACTCTCCTTCCTAGGCCCTTTACAGGGTAAAATTCCCCTTAAACCCTAGGCCTTACTCCTTGTAAAATTGTTTGGACGACCCCCTCCCATTATTCCTAACCTTACATCAGAGTTATAATTTGTTTTGTTCCTTAAAAATGCTTCAGCACGATCAGGCCCCATCTAAAGAATGCATTAACTAAGGCCATTGACACTGATCTAGCCAAGCCAGAAAGCTCTTAGTCATTTACAACACTCCTTGGATTCCTTTGCTGAAATGGTGTTACTAAACAGGCAAAAGTTAGACTTATTACCATTACACCAAGGAGGGCTATGCCAGGCTTTAGGGGAACAATGTTGCTTCTATGCCAATAGCTCAGGAATTGTACAAGATAATCTTAGCCGTGGTTCGCAGCCATCTATAAGAAAGGGCAGAAATAAGGAGCCAAAAACCAAAATTGGTATGAAAGCCTCTTCAACTGGTCTCTGTGATTAATTAGCCTCTTGTCCACCCTGGCCCAACCCATAATCTCATTACTCCTCATAGCCCTACTGGGGCTGTGTCTGTTCTGCTGTTTTTCCAACTTTTTACAGGAACTGATATCCAGATTCATGAACCTCGCCTCTACCCACCTGCTGCTGGTTTACCGGTCCTCTCCCATTCCGACCTCAAACACCAATCATCACGCTGCCCCTATCTCAGCAGGAAGTAGCCAGAGACCTGACTCTGCCCCATAACACCAAAAAGGTCGGAATGTTAGAGTCACCTTAAGGTGGCGACCGAGCGGCCATTTCTCTGGGGGCTGGAGGAGAACACGTGCACAGACGACCCCCGCCCCTCACCTGCAGACCCGGGATGTCCTGCCCCATTTGGAAACAGCCAATCATGAAGCTCCAGCTTCCCATCACCCTGACAGATGAGGCAACCTATTCCATCCCGCCATGTCCCTGAAAGGCCCATATTTGATAAACCCAGAACCCCCTCACCCATAAAACCCTCCGCCCATCGCCTATCAGGCGAGACATCCCCGACTCCCCACTCCCCGGGCCATGGGACCTCGCCCGGGAATCGCAGATCCCAATAAAGGCTTTCTTGGCTCCATAACGTGGCCTTTTTCCTCCCATCTCTGCCTCCATCTATTAAATCTTACATGATCTACTGAATCTATCCTTTTCTTTCTGTTTGGTTGTTTAGTGTACTAAATTTGAAATGATATCAAAAGCTAAGGCATATAACTTGTATACAATGAATCAAGGAATTTGGTCCTTTTCATGCATTTGCCTTATCTTTGTAGATTTTTTTCAATACATCAAGAAATTGTGGAAAGTCCCAGTGTGGACAGCACCATTCTAAATGTTTTAGGTCACAGAGAACCTGCTTCTTGTCTTCAGGCAACTTTTGTAAAAAGCAAACACTGTAGAGCTTACAGGCACCTCAATAAAAGCTTATTTTACATATCAAAGAATCCACAGCACTTTTGAATCTACAACTGATTACCTCACTTGTGCCTGAGACCCCTGTGAGAACTCAAGTGGCCCTAGTTAAAATAAACTGCTTATTTTCCTTCTGACTTTGTAAAACTCAGAATTTTACCAACAGATATTTCTGTTTCCTAAAAAGAATAGAATATCTTCTCATTATGATAGCTATGGCTTGTATTCTTAGGCACCTCATGACAAGAACCATCTAAGCAAGTCTAGTAATCAAACCCAAACCCAATAGCTCTTAAGAACATGTGCACTTTGATTTTAACTTAAGTGATGAGGTTTTGCGGTGGTGATAGTGAGGTTCAGAGCTGATGGTCAAGAAAAAATTCTTGAGATGTCTTTGGTACAAAAAGGTGATTTTATAAAAGCAGGGGGACAGAATCTGAGGGCAGAAAGAGCTGCCCTGGGGTTGTGCAGAGTGACTGGTTATGTACTACGGAGTTGGGGAAGGGAAAGACAAAAGGAAGCCTCCAGAAGGACTTTGATATGCTAAAGAGGACTCCTAAGACACCTGAGGCCTTGCTAGTGTCAACCTAAGGTTGTTTTACCTCTAATAAGGCATTAACATGATGGTAAGGGGTTCCTGGAGAAATATTATACTCTGTATTTGCCTCAAGTCTTTTTCAATGGGCTGTAGGTTATAAGGAAATTAACTTTTATCTGGCATTTCTTCTTGCCTTTATTCCCCACATCACTATGGAGGGGAAGGTGATATTAGAGGCTCCAGGAAACAGTCAATTCTGACACACAAACTATGATGAACCACAGGCAAGTTTGAAGAGACAAATGGAAGGTCAGCTTTTATTACATTTTAAAAATCAGTTGGGTGGGTTGGGGGAATGAGTGAAATAGATAAAGGGGACGAAGAGTTTACGTATGACATCGAGCACTGACATGTGGAGTTGTTGAATAGCTGTATTGTGCAAGTGAAACCAACATAACACCTTATATTAACTATACTGGAATTAAAATTTTTTAAAGATAAAAAAGTTTTTAATGTGTATTTACTTTTGAGAGAGAGAGAGAGCATGAGCGGGAGAGGGGCAGACAGAGAGGGAGACACAGAATCCAAAGTAGGTTCCAGGGTCCAGCACAGAGCCCAACTTGGGGCTCAAACTTACAAACTGAGAGATCATGACCTGAGCCCAAGTCAAATGCACAACCAACTGAGGCACCCAGCTGCCCCAAAAAGATTTTTTAAAAAGACAGTGGGGGAGGGTTGTTCTAAACAAAAGTGTATTGGAGAACAGGAGTTTGAGGTTGTGGGGTTTCTCGTTGGCTGCAAGCAGAGGTTACCACAATGTTGCTAAGGCAGGGAAGGGGTTTTCCTTCCTTAAAGGCAGAAGATAAATTTGTGCGTGAAAAGTGTCCTCCCTTTGTGGAACTGTTTCTTGCCTTCCTTCTTCCTGCTGGTTCCCTCAGCAACGAGGAATACGTGCACGAGAGCTCCCCCTTCTGGGCCACCTGATTCCATTTTAAATGTTTCCTTTATGTATTTTCACAGAAAGATGGAAACATTAATTTTCTGGATTATTTGAATGCCTCCACACAGAATTGAGGGATTAAAAATCCATTTTCTGGTTTTTGTCATTAATACATTTAAAATAATCAGTGATTTAAAAAAAATCCATGTGGGAATGGAGTTTGTATTTAAAGTTTTGGGAGAACTGCTAACCCTCAAATACCATGTAATGGGATATGCTTTAATGTATGGAGGGGTTAAATCCAAGAGTCATCATTATTTGCTTCTGGTTTCTGTGTAACATATTTCCTACTATTTTTCTGCACTATGAATGAAATGAATTGCAAAATGAATGAATGAAATGATTGACTTAAGAAATAAACTTTTAAAAAACTTTATATAACATCAGGGCCATTCACATTCTGGGACGAAAAAGGTAGTATTAACAGGAATCATGCTTTTTAATATTCTTCCTGTGTCGAAGAGGTTTCTGACAGGACTTACACCTGAGGAGGGAGGGAAGGCTTCTCATTCCATCTCTCAGTTCTTCACTTCTTTCTCCAACCATCTGGAGTTTACCATCAGAAGGGAAAATTCCTCTCCATCAGCAGCCCTCTAGAGCAGGAAAGTTAATTTGCTAAATCCATAACCTTTTGGTTCATCTGCCCACACCCTTTCCTTACCTTCCAGGTGCAGGATCGAGTCTCCAGTGGCTGGCTGTAAGTCAAAGGAACTAGTTCCAGGCAGAAGAATCTTACCTGGTGCTAAGAGAAGACCTCAGCTCACAAGCACATGGTTGCAGTCTTCGCGGTCACAGGGAGGATGCCGCTGCCCTCCTTTCCTCCACTCTCTTTCCACACTGGTTGCTGTTTAACCCTTTTTATGTGTCTGTTTTTCTTCTCCAGAATGGCCATATGAGATTATTTCAATCTGATTTATTTCACAAGCCTACAATGTTCTTGAGGGAGAGGACTTGTGTCTGTGCCTTTGTTCACATCCCTGTTAACCCTTCCTTGTCCCTGATGCATGTCCTCCAATAGTTGGCTGCTGCTGGCAAAAGAATTTGCATCACTTTTAGTTCACTATAGCCAAGTGCTTGTGTATAAGTTTAGCACAACAGAAAAGTGAACTTCAGAAACACCAAGGGATTACTTGGGGAGGGGGGGGGCTTTGACAAAGAGGGCTGTAGCTCATTAGTCTAGTGACCTTATCCCATACCATATATAATCAGATTGGCACCCATTATTAGATTAAATTTCCTTAATAAACTACTTTTCTTTACCTGTTTTTCCAAAAACTATCAGTGGATCTTGTTTCCCCTAACATTAAATGTAAATGTGACTTTGTTTTTAAAACCTTTCAAAATCCATTCCCACCAGGCCTTTCTAAATTCACTTCCTAATATTCTATAAACCTGAAACAGAATCTTATTTCATTTGAAATCATTTCTATAATGTTCACTGATCCCTAGTTTATTCCAGGCACTTTAGTAAGCACGAAGAATAAGACAAAGTTTCTGCCCTAAAGGAGCTCAGGACATATTAGGGAATTCAAGCACATCAGTAGCTATAACGTAATAGTAATAATAATAATAATCACTAACTTTACTGAGCACTTTGTATAGCCCAGGCATCACTGTAAGCATTGTATATCTACTCCTTTAATTCTCACAACTGTTAAGAAAGAAAAGCCAACCCCCAAATGGAGTGATTTGTTCCCCACAAGAGCAAATCAAGACTTAATCAGAGTTTCAACCTTTCCCAAGGATGTGACCTTTTAAAAGTCTTTTTGAAATTTTCTGACTAGTACTAGTGAGGTACTCTGCATGATACACAAAAACTTGCTGGCCCCTTCCCCCCAAGAAAATATTCTCACCCCAAATTATCCTTTCTTTTCTTTTGCTAATCACTCATTGCCCCACCCTCCTTGTTATAAAAATCTTCCATTTCATACAACTCCTCCAAGCATCATCTCTCTACTTGCTAGATGGGATGCTGTGTGATTCATGAATCATCTGATAAAGCCAATTAGATTTTCAAATTTACTCTAGTGTACTTTGTTTTTTAACAAACCTATGAGGTACGTATCATCAGTATCTTCATTTTATCGCTCAACAGTAGGAAACAGAGAGGTTTTCCAGAATCACATAGTGTAGTGGACTGAGTAATTGAACCTTCAGCACTTCCTTAACCACTACCTCATATGATAATTTGAAAAGAGGTATAGTAGAGATGTGAACAGAGTGTTACGAGAGCTTAAGGAATAGAGAGTCATTCAGCCTGGAGATGTGGGAAATCACTGAGATAGTATCACCCTATTCTCTATGTATACACCTACCTCCTTTTAGAAAGGGATTGGGCCAGCTTATACCCAAAAATGCATACATTAAAGTAATGATAAAATAGAAATTAGGGGATCAGGACTAAGAAAAATGTAAATATCATAAGAAAATCAAGACCAGAGAAAAAATAAATTTTAGTCCAAAAAGAACAGTTTAATGTCAACTATACATCAAAAAAATAAAAAATAGAAGGAGGAGGAGGAAAAGAAGGAGAAGGAGGAGGAGGAGAAAGCACAGCATAGCATCTAGGAGCTCTCTGATAGTCAAAGAGAAAAGGGAATGTCAATTGTATAATGTTTATTGTCATAAGGAAAAAAGCAAAGCAGTTCATAAAAGTGAAAATAAGCCTTTCTTAGAACTATTTTCTCAAACAAAAGTTTCACATGGAAGTTTTATTAGTGTCACTGAGAACTATAGTGGAAACAATGTCTCCTGGGGTACCTTGGGCTCAGGTCATGATCTCACAATTCATGAATTTGAGTCCCACATGGGGTTCAGCACTGGCAGTGTGGAGCCTGCCTGGGATTTTCTCTCTTTCTCTTTCTCCTGCTCCTCAAAATAATAAAGAAACAACGTCTCCTATAACATAGCTATAATGAATGTGATAGATTTTATATGGCAATTTCTTAAACATTCATTGATAAAAACCAAAGACATTGCATAAATGCAACTCAGTAAAGATAACTTCATTAAAGATGCTATTGTCTGAATTGAGAATCTTCTGGTATTAGGATTTTGTGTTGAGTCTAGAAAAATGATAATTATTCTAAGCTGAGAAGCAAGAAAAAATATTCAAAGAGGAAAAACAGCATGATGTACATTTTAGTGTGGTTCTCTTGTTTGTATGTGTGAAGAGAAAGGAATGGACAAAGTCAGTTGGTGGGGCACCTGGGTGGCTCAGCTGGTTAAGCATCTGACTTAGGCTCAGGTCATGACCTCACGGTTCATGAGTTAGAGTCCTGCATCAGGTGAGCCCCACTTCTCTCTTTCTGTCTCTCTCTCCCTCTCTCTCTTTTTCTCTGCCCCCCATGGGATTTCCTCTATCTCTCTCTGTCTATGACTCTTACTCATTTGCTCCCTCTCTCAAAAAAAAAGAAAAGAAAAGTCAGTTCGTGAACAAACCTTCACTGTTTCTGGCACTATACAAGCCACTGGGATATGCCAGTGAAGAGAACAAAGTCCCTGCTCTCCAAGAGCTTACATTCTAGTGTGTGGGCATGGGGAGGGGATGGGAAGTCAAACAATAGATATGGAAACAAATAAGTAGTTTCATATGGGTGCTGATAATTATGATGAAGGAAACAAAGTACAGTAGTGAGTGTGCTGGGGGCATTTAGGAGGCAGCTCTTATAAGTATCTTGTGAAGTGCTTTCTCAGGAAGAAGTGAATGCAAAAGCAGGAAACAAGATGAGTTTCATTCTTAGTGTAATGAAATGAGGGTTTTAAAAAGCAGGAAGTTGACCTGATGTGATCTACGTTTCAAAAAGTTCCAAAAAGATTGAAATGCAGAGGATTGAACAGATAGGCTCTGAGAGAAAAATGGTGGCAGACACTAGTTAGGAGCCTGTTTCAAGTCCAAGGAACATGTGGTGGTTTGGATTTGTTGTACATATTTAAAAAATGAAACCAATGAGGAGCATAAAAACGGAATCAAAGATGATGCACAGTTACTTTACCAAAGCAAGTAAGTGATGATGTTCCACTCTCTGAGATAGGTTAGACACAGAAAATGAGAGTGGGTAAATAAGTTATTCCATGTTGGTCAACTTAAATGTGAGATGACAACTACTCCAAGTGGCAGTTGGATATACAAGTCAGGAGCTCACAGGGGAAATCTAATTACCGGACATACAGAGAACATATTCTTAAAATATGCTAGTTACATTGTAAAATGCAACTGTGTTCTTTCTTCTTTGTAGACACAGTCACTCTATATATAAAACTATGAGTTCATTCATCAGTCTGGAAGAAACATTAATGAATATACAAGTTTATATTTCCAACCACAACATTTTGGGGGTAATTTTTATACAGTAATAGGTAATTATTAAAAAGTGCAAGAGGGAAAGACAAAAAAAGGAGAAAATTTAACAAAAGTTTATAAGAATTTCAAACAGATGCAATTATACAATTTAAAAAAGATTCACTGTAAGTATAAAACATGGCTTTGAATTTTAAAATTCAAGAAAACTAAAAATTATTATAGTTACATGAGAATTAATAGGGTAGACAACTAAAAGGGAAAAATAATTCACAACTTATAACCCAAAGGAAAATATTATAAATCATGAAGAAAATAAGATATATGGAAAGTAGACATAAGAAATTCATACAAATAATAAGATTATCAGGACAAAAATAGAAAAATTAAGAAGTAATTGTTCAGGGGAAAATATTCAAAGTTTTTAAAAAAGGTTCAATCATTATTAAAATAGAGCAGAGTTCCAAGCAGGACTAGGCAAAAAAGATACATACTTAGACATATACTGGTAATGTTTCTGGACTACAGTGAAAAAAATTACCTAAGCTTCTAGTGAGAAAGAACAGAACACCTATAAAGAAAAAAGGTTTCAATTTCTCTGCAGTCTTAGAAGCTAAAAAACAGTCAACAGTCATCTTAGGCTACAGAATGACTAGGTATAAGTCCAAAAATCTTATACCCAGTGAAGATATCTTTTACATTAGCATGGTTGCAAGACCTTAGAAAGCAGACCACCCACATGTTCTATCCAAGGACAACACTCCAGGAGCTCATTTAGCTGAAGGATAAATGAATCAGAAAAAAGATCTTAGATAAGAAAACTAAAGAGTACAAACAATAGTGATGAGTAATGAATTTTCTGTGATGTAGCTATATCACAAGGAATAACTAACTTTTTTTGACATGAAATACATATATTAAGAGAATAAGAAAAAGACTTTTAGTTTCTGGTTGGACATACAGGAGCTTGGAAATTGTCACTCCATTCTAACAAGTAAAAAGCTAAAACTGGATTAACAGTTCTTAGATTCATCAGAGAAGTGAGTTTACAAGATGCTTGCACAATCTGTAAAGTAATATAGTGTTATTTGAAAATAAACTTGTAGGGGCGCCTGGGTGGCTCAGTCGGTTAGGCCTCCGACTTCGGCTCGGGTCAGATCTCACATTCGTGGGTTCGAGCCCTGCGTCAGGCTCTGTGCTGGCAGTTAGCTCAGAGCCTGGAGCCTGCTTCTGGTTCTGTGTCTCCTTCTCTCTCTGCCCCTTCCCCTCTCAGGCTCTGTCTCTCTCTGTATCAAAAATAAATAAAACATTTAAAAAAATTTAAAAAAAAGAAAATAAACTTGTAAACAAAAGGACAAGTGATGGATAAATGATGTATGCTTAGAAATGAGAGAAAATGGAATCATATCAAAATTTTATTTTTAAGTAATCTCTATATCCAACTGTTAGGACACAGGTCTGAATCAAACTGACTCTGACCTTGGAGGTCTAGGTGTCAGCTTCTCAGAATCATTAGACAATAGAAGGGCACACATTGCCCAAGGAAGGAGGGACAACCCTTGTAACACCCAATCAGGAAAGGCCAGCTAACACCCTTAACATTTCTAAGGGCAGGCCTAGAGATAGAAGCTATAGATAATCACCTATTGCTTGAGGTTAGTCACGACCTACTTGAGGGTCCTGGGCCCACTCTGTGATTGGTCAATACTCTAAATGTTGTGATTGGCTCCCACAAAAGTAACAATGTATATGGTTAAAGTTACTGCCAATAATAATAGGCGATAGTGATTGGACCCCTGTACCTGTGTCACAATTTCTTGTACCTCCCCCTTCCCAAACCATAAAGGCCCTACCCCACCTTTGTTTGGGGCTCTCCCCGTTGGTGAAGTCTGTGAGCCCGAGCTTATAAGCCTGTAATAACAAAGCCCTTTGCTTTTGCATGCGTGACTCAGTCTCCCTGGCAGTCTCTGGTTTTTGGGGACGATATTAAAAATCTCGGTATAACACAACATGGAGCTCAAAATTACAACCCTGAAATCAAGAGTAGCAAGCTCTATTAACTAAGCCAGACAGGCACCCTGAAAGTGGAATTATAAAAAATGCTCAATTAAAAAGGGTGAATAGGAACAAAGAACAAAGGACATCAAATAATAGAAAACCATAACAAATATGGTAGATTTTAATCCAACTATATCAATAATCACTTTAAATGTAGATGGTCTTAAAGCACCAATTAAGAGTAAATAAGAAATCCACTTTAAATATAAAGACACATACACATTAAAAGCAAATATATGGAGAAAAATGTACCATACAAATCATGCTTCTTTTAGAAAACTAATCATGCTAATGAAAAGAAAGCTGGAGTATACTATATGACTGTCAGAAAGAGTAGACTTCAGAGCAAGGAAAAAATCATAAGGGATAAAGAGGGGCAGGCATTATATAATAAAGAGTCAATTCTCTAAGAATACATAACAATGCTTAGAGAGTATGTGCTTAGCAACAGAGCCTCAAAATATATGAAGCAAAAACTGATAGACCTGCAAAGACAAATAGGTGAATTCACTATTACAGTTGGATGTTTCAATGGCCCTCTATCAAAAATGGACAGATCTAGCAAGCAGGAAATCAATAAGGACATACTTGAACTCAACTGCACAATTCATCAATAAAATGAACATCTATTAATTACTTCATCCAACAAGAACACACATTT
Organism: Suricata suricatta; assembly: GCF_006229205.1. Taxonomy (NCBI): domain Eukaryota; kingdom Metazoa; phylum Chordata; class Mammalia; order Carnivora; family Herpestidae; genus Suricata; species Suricata suricatta. The sequence continues at coordinate 38,000,384 of NC_043700.1, read as the reverse complement.
TTCTCAAGCTCAAATGGAATACTCATCAAGGTAGATCATATCCTGGGCTATAAAACATATATTACCACATTTAAAATAATAGCAACCTTATAATATATGCTTTCAGATGACAATGGAATTAAACTATAAATTTATAATAAATCATTGAAAAATTCCAAAATATTTGTGGATTAAATAAAAATGAAAACATAACTTATCAAAACATATGAGATTCAGCAAGGGCAGTGTTTAAAGGGATATTTGTAGGATTGAATGCATACATTAGAAAAGAAGAAAGGTCTAAAATCAATCAACTAAACTTTCACCTTAAAAAACTTAGAAGAACAAATTATACCCAAAGTAAAAAGACAAGAAATAATAAAACTATGGGCAGAAATCAACAAGATTAAAAACAGAAAATCATTAGAGAAAATCAGCCAAACCAAAAGCTGGTTCTTTGAAAAAGTCAATAAAATTGATAAGCCTCTAGGGTGCCTGGGTGGCTCAGCCACTTAAGCATCCAACTCTTGACTTCAGCTCAGGTCATGATCTAGGGGTTCATGGGATTGAGCTCAGCATCAGGTTCAGCACTGACAACATGGAACCTGCTTGGGATTCTCTCCCTCTCTCTCTGCCCATTCCCTTCTCTTTCTCTCTTTCTCAAAATAAATAAACATTTTTTTTAATGGGGAGCTTTTATGGCTTAGTTGGTTAAGTATGTGACTTTGGCTTGGGTCATGATCTCAAGGTTTGTGGGTTCGAGCCCTATGTCAGATGCTGCACTGGTGGAGCAGATATCACTTGGGATTCTCTCTGTCTCTGCCCCCCTCTCTCTGCCCCTCCTCCACTTGCATGTGCTCTCTCTCTCTTTCTCAAAATAAATAAACTTTTAAAAAATTGATAACCCTCTAACCAGGCTAAGAAAAAGAGAGAAGATACAAATTATTACACCAAAAATGAAAGAAAGTACATCACTACTGATCACATGGACACTAAAAGGGTAATAAAGGAATACTATAAATAACACTATGTCCACAAATTTGATAATCTAAGTGAAATGGTCCAATTTACAAATGGACCAAAACTCACACAAGAAAGAATAGACAAACTAAATGGACTATATCTGTCAAAGAAATTGAACCAATAGTTAATAACCTTCCAAAGGAGAAAATCCCAGAGGGGTTCACAGGTGAATTCTACCAAACATTTAAGGAAGAAATTATACCAATTCCCTACAATGTCTTCCAGAAGATAGAAGCAGAATGAAAAATGTCAGCATCACCCTCCTACCAAAATCAGACAATGGCATTACAAGAAAAGAAAACTACAGACCAATATTTTTCATGAACATTGGAGCAAAATACCTCAATGAAATACTAACAAATGAAACCAACAATGTATAGAAAGAATTATACACCACAACCAAGTGGTATATATCCCAGGTATGAAAGGCTGATTCTATATTAGAATATTAATTAATGTTATCCATTACATCAAATGTGTAAAGAAGAAAAATCACATAATCATATCAATTGATGCTGAAAAAGCATTTGACAAAATCTAACACTCATTTATGGTTTAAAAAAAAATCTCAGCAGACTAGGAATACAGGAAGAATTTATTCAAAATGATAAAGAATATGTACAAAAACCTACAGCCAACATTGTACTTTAATGATGAAGAGAATACAGAAGATTTCCTGATAAGATCAGGAACAAGGATGTCTCTTTTCTCCACTACTTTTCAACATTATACTGGAAATTCCACGTAATACAATAAGAAAAAGGAAAAGCCATAAAAAGCATGAAGATTAGAAAGGAAGAAATAAAACCATCTTTGCTCATAGATGAAATGATTTTTCTATGTAGAAAATCTGAAAGAAGTAACAAAATATCTTCTGGAAGAAGATACAAGGATACAGGATACAAGGATCTTACAAGATAAGATACAAGAATAATATACAAAAGTCAATCACTTTCCTATATTCTCACAACAGACAAGTGGAATTTAAAATAAAAAGGACACTATCAGGAGTGCCTGGCTTGGCTCAGTTGGTTAAGCGCTCGACTTCAGCTCAGGTCATGATCTCACCGTTTGTGAGTTCGAGCCCTGTGTTGGGCTGTGTTGACAGCTTAGAGCCTGGAGCCTGCTTTGGATTCTGTCTCCCTCTCTCTCTGCCCCTCATCCCCCCACTGCACTCTGTCTCTGTCTCTCAAAAATGAATAAATATTTTTAAAAAGGGACACTGCCATCGACATTAACATCCCCCAAAATAATATATACACTTTATAAATATATACCTATAGTAAAACCTTGATTTGCGGGCATAATTCATTCCAGAAACATGCTTGTAATCCAAAGCACTTGTATATCAAAGCCAATTTCAAGAACTATTGGCTCAGATGTGATCATCACATACTACTCATATTATAAGACATTGCTCATTTATCAAGTTAATATTTATTAGAAATAGTCATCTTGTGGAACACTTGCAGAACAAGTTACAATAAAACCTTGTTTTGTGAGCATAATTTGTTCTGGATAAACATGCTTGTAATCCAAAGCACTTGTATATCAAAGCAAATTTCCCCATAAGAAATGGAAACTCAGATGATTCATTTCACAACCCAAAATATTCCTATAAAATTATTAAGATACTGCAATATAATACAAAACAATTTTTAAAAACCAAAAATATAAAGAAAAATAAACGAATTAACCAGCACTTACCTTTGAAAACTTTTGTGGCTAGTCTGGGGGAGAAAATATAGAGGAGGGTTATTGTGTAGAACGACCTTCACTATGACTATCAGATGTTGACTATAGTACAGTATTAATAAATTCTTGTTATAAACTGTATTTTATACAACTGGCAATAAGGCAACAGAGGAAAGAGACTATATCTGCAGGCAGCCTGCATTCCTAAACTTACTTTTGTATGGAAGGGGCTTTGAAAGGACAAAAAATACACTAGTGCCAGTTGTGGGCACCTTCCAACATTCTGAACAATCACTGATTTCTGCCAAACACCGTGGCCTAAAATTGAGCCTCCAAGTATGGGAAATGATCACCCTCAATCATGCAGAGAGAGAGAGAGAGAGAGAGAGAGAGAGAGATCTGCATTGCAAGACCTCACTTGTTTATCAAGTTAAAATTTATTAGAAATGTTTGCTTGTGTTGTGGAACACTCGCAATCCAAGGTTTTACTGTATTTCAAGAAAGAGGAGGTAGCAGTACTAAACACTGCTGAGTACTCAGATGAGATAAAAACCAAAGAACACAATGCCATGGAACTTAGCCAGTCTGTCACTGTTGACTTTTGGAAGAGCAGATTCAGAAGCCAAACTACAGTGAGATAAAGACAGAGTAGGAAGATAGAAAGCAAAGACAACTCAAGAAATGTGGCTGTGTAGACTACTTTGTGATCAGGCAAAATGGAGTTATAAATAGATGTTTGTTTGTTAGGATGGGAGGGGCAGGAGTGTGTTCAAAATCTTCCTACATAAAACAATGTACTCTGCTTTTCTTTTGGCAAAATGTAGACTGCAAGCTCCATGAGATTAGTCTAGGCATAGATTTTTAAGTCTGGTGCATAGTAGTATCTCAAAAAGGATTTTGAACTGAAACTAAACCTAGTCCAAGCTACAGCAGAAGCTCCTATCACTATCATTCTATATTTAGGCAGGATAGGCTAGAAAATGTTGTGACAACAAAGAACCCTAAAATCTTAGTGGCTTAAAACCATGAAGCTTTGTTTATTCCTCATCTTATGTGCTTATCTTTGGTCAGCTCTGCTCCATGTCATCTTCAGTCAGGGATGCAGGGTGACAGAGCTTCTACCATCTGGAATGTTCCCAGTCACCATGGTAAGGAAAGGGTTCATGGAAAATCATGAACTTTCCTTCACTGGACAGAATCACATGGCCACACTTATCCTCAAGGGGGACAGGAAATAATATATCCTTCTCCTGTGTCCAGAAAAACAAGATCCAGAATATTGAACCTAATGACTTTCAGATTAGCCTTCAAGGAGGAGAAAAGAGTTACATTTTTCCTTTAGTTCCTGAAGGGTTCATGGGACTATACCTGCCAGCAATTAGCACAAACTACCCTTTTTGTCTCCTCTTTTCCCCAGCTCTCCTCAGTCAGCATATTTACCTTTGTGATTGCACTTGGAAGTTGTCTTTGAGATTCTCCAGTTTTGCCACAATTCAAATATTCTCCATATAGCAGCAAGAGGGATCTTTTTTTTTAAGTTTATTTATTTTTGAGAGAGAGAGATACAGAGCGTGAGGGAAGAGGGGCAGGTAGAGAGGGAGAAACAGAATCTGAAGCAGGCTGTAGGCTGTGAACTGTCAGCACAGAGCTTGATATGGGGCTCAGATTCATGAACCATGAGATGATGACTGAGCCTAACTCAGATGCTTAACTTCCTGAGCCACCCAGGTGCCCCAAGAAGGATCTTTCTTAAACATGAACATGGGTTATGTCATAACCCTCCTTAAAAATCTTATAATTTCTGGAAAAATCCAAACTCCTTACCATGACTTACCAGTTTCTACGAATCTCCCAACCTTGTCTCATACTCTCAGTTCATAAAAGCTTGATACACTCCTTCCTATTCCTCACACACACCAGTCTCTTTTCTATCCTCTTCTAAAAATATTTTCTTCCAGATTATCTCATGCCTGCCCCTATGTCATCATTTTCTCAAACCAAATGTCTTCTTCCTGGAGAGAACTGCTCTGGATATTCTAGCTAAGGTAGCTCCATCCCTATGTGGACACTATTTGCCCCACTATCCAGTTTTATATTTAGCATTTATCAGTATATGAAATTATTTTACTTATATATTTTTAATTATTTATTGTCTATCTGGCCTTACTGGAATAGAAGACCCTAAGTTTAGGAATTTTCATCTATATTTTTCACTTGGGTAAATCCAGAAAGGTTTTAAACAACTATTTATTGATTAAATGATAAATATTAAATTAACATCTTTTGGACATGGATAATGTTAGGAAGGAAATTTGTTGCCAGACTGAGGTCAGATTTGAGTACCGGGCTTTGCTAAGCATCGGACTGTCGAAGGAGCTCAGGGATGATGATCAGCTGGAAGTCCCAAAGGACTGCCAGGAAGAGGAGGGACCGCCATGCATTTTGATAGTCTGTGCTTGCTGGAGACAAGAGACAAATCTGAGCTCTCCGAAGGGGTGAGACGGCTCAGAAAGCTACTCCTGGTCACCTTGAAACACAATACCTTCAGTGGGTAAACTAGAAAGCAAAATTAAAAAATTAGGAATGACAACAACAATCTGTCATGCAGAGGGAGATGGTAAGAACATTTCCCTGAGTAAGCCTTGGCTGACTGGGAAGAGAAAATAAGAGAAAAACAATTCTTGTCTCAAAATTCTTAACCATAGACCACTCACACATGAGTTTGGGGCCAGAAGTCACAATTCTCATAGAAGAAAAAGTTAAAATTTAGTTTAAAGACATCTTAGTCTGATAGGTGCCTACCAAAAACAAACAAGTCTGCGGCACCTGTCTGGCTCAGTTGGTTAAATGTTAGATGTTGGCTCAGGTCATGATCTTGCAGTTAATGAGTTTGAGCCCCATGTTGGGCTCTGTGCTGACGGAGCCTGCTTCAGATTTTGTGTCTCCCTCTCTCTGCCCCCCTGCTCCCCCATCCCTGCTCATGCTCTGTCTCTCTCAAAAATAAATAAACATTAACATTTTTTTAAAACGTTCTTAGGAACATGAACTCACAATACAAAATCAAAAACACAGGAAGAAATATGCCAACTTGGATGAAAATGCAAAACAAGAACTTTAAAAACATATGGGCCTAAGAGTAGCAATCATTGCCTGATATGACAAGCTTCAAAGTATTTTACCAAATGTTAATAATAATAATAAATCTCTTTTCTAAGAATCAAATTTGAGTATATTATCTGTTTTCTTTTCTACAGGGATGCTGAATAACTTTGGTTAGTTCCTGGACACTTTATACATGTGACTGACACTTTCTTTTTTTAATATTTTGTATTTAAAGTGTAAGGAATGTTGTGGTCGGTGTACATTGATGTTTATTTGACAATTTTGTTGAACTCCCTTATTAGTTTTATTTGTATGTTGATTAAATTTGTTTTTCTAGATAAATAACTGATCATACAATCTTCAAATAGTAACAATTTATCTCTTTTTCTTTCACAATTTATACTTCTTCTTTTTCCTCTCGTAGGATGGGCCAGATCTATACAGGCGATTGTAGATTTTATATTAAAGGGATTTTTTTTTTCAAAAACTTTCCATTAAGAATAATGTTTGCTGAGGAAAATTGAGAGCTTCTTCGCTCCAACAGCTGCACCCAGCGGCCCTGCAGCCATCACCATGCCACAAAACAAATATATTGAGTTACACCAGAAGCACTATGGCTACTGTTTGGATTATCACGAGAAAAAGAGAAAGAAGGAAGGTCAAGAGGCTCATGAACATTCAACGGCAGAAAAGATGATTTGTTTCAAAGCTAAGCTTTACCATAAACAGAGCCATGCTGAGAAAATAAAAATGAAAAAGACTATCAAGATTCATGAAAAGAGAAACACCAAGCAAAAGAATGATGAAAAGACTCCACAGGGAGCAGTACCTGCATATCTCCTGGACAGGGAGGGACAGCCCCGAGCTAAAGTACTCTCCAATATGATTAAACAAAAACGAAAAGAGAAAGCGGGAAAATGGGAAGTCTCTTTGCCCAAAGTTTGTGACCAGGGAGAAACAGAAGTATTAAAAGTTATTCAAACAGGAAAGAGAAAAAAGAAAGCATGGAAGAGAATGGTTAATAAAGTCTGTTTTGTTGGAGATGCCTTTACTCGAAAACCACCTAAATAAGAAAGATTCATTAGGCCAATGGGCTTACGTTTCAAAAAGGCCCACGTAACACATCCTGAATTGAAAGCCACCTTCTGCCTGCCAGCACTTGGTGTAAAAGATTTCCTCGTCCCCACTACATACATCTTTGGGTGTTACTACCAAAGGTACTGTCATGGAGGTGAACATAAGTGAGTTGGGCTTGTGACACAAGGAGGCAAGGTTATTTGGGGAAAATATGCCCAGGTTACCAACAATCCTGAAAATGATGGATGCATAAATGCAGTCTTGCTGGTATGACAGCAGTTTCAGACAAGTAACTCTTTATAATTACTGAAGACTACTCACCAATTAGGAAGACACCATCACTGTGGTGGTTTCTGAATACTGCCTTACATGTCTGCAGCCATCAAGAGAATGATTTATCCTATTGTGAAAAACATTAAAAGAGACCAGGTTAAAAAAAAAAGAATAATGTTTGCTATAGGTTTTGGATATAATCTTTACAAGGTAAGGATGTTCTGTTGTATTTATAATTTTGAATTATAAATAGATATTGACTGTTATGAAATAAATTGGCTTTATAAAAAGTTTCAAATTTAGCATCCCATTAAGAAAACAAAAAGGCAAACCACAGAAAATATGTGATATACAAAGGATTTGTATCTAAAATATAAAGAACTCATAAATCAATAGTAAATATTTTAAAAAACCCAAATGTAAAATATAGGAAAAGGACTTGAAATGAACTTTGCATAGAAAGATCTAAGGTTGGTGGGGTACCTGGCTGGCTCAGTTGGTTAAGAGGCTGACTTCGGCTCAGGCCATGCTCTCACCCTTTGGGAGTCTGAGCCCCACGTAGGCCTCTATGCTGACAACTCAGAACATGGAGCCTGCTTCGGATTCTGTGTCTTTCCCTCTCACTGCCCGCTTCCCTTCTCATGCTCTGTCTCCTTCTCTCTCAAAACAAATAAACATTAAAGAAATTTTTTTTAAAAAGAAGGCTTTGCTTAGCAAAGCACAGTACACAAATCTGACCTCAGTCTGGCAACAAATTTCCTTCCTAGCATTATCCATGGATGGTAAATAAGCACATGAAAATATGTCACTAAGGAAATGCAAATTATAACCACAGTGAGATACCTCTTCATACCCACTTTAATGACTAAAATTATTTGAAAGATTGACAACACCGAATATTTGTGGTGTTGTAGAATGAGAAATCTTTCGTATTTTACTGGGTGAAGTGAAACTGTTTCACCACTTTGGAAAACAGATAGTTTTAGCAGTTCCTTATAAATTTAAACAGATACCTACCTTTTTACTCAGTAATTTCTACCATAGGAATTTATCCTTATCCAAAAGATAAGAAAACATGTCATTCAAAAGACTTGTATAAGAATGTTTATAGATCTTTATTTATCATAACTAAGATATGAAAACAATGAAAATATGCATCAAAAGGCAATTGGATAAATGAATTGTTTGTAACATAGCAATTAAAAAAACAGCAAACTACTTTATACACACAACAACATGGTTTAACCATTTTTTGGAGTTTTATTTTATTATGGTTGAATCGGAATTTGAAAATTTATTTATATGTAGTTAATGAACATTCATACTTTTAAAGTTTTGGTATTATATTGCCTTTAAATTTCAGATATAAATTAAGAGCTGTAAAACAATACAATAATACCAACTGTAGATATCAGAAGCTCTCCAAGTTCTTTTGTTTTTAAGTCTATTTATTTGAAAGAAAGGGGGGGAGGGAGGGAGAGAGAGAGAGAGAGAGAGAGAGAGAGAGAGAGAGAGAGAGAGAGAATGAGTATGAGGGAGGGGCAGAGGGAGAGAGAAAGAATCCCAAGCAGGCTCTGTACTGTCTGTGCAGAACCCAATGAGGGGCTTGAACCCATATGATACCATGACCTGACCTGAAACCAAAAGTGTGACACTTAACCAACTGAGCCACCCAGGTGTCTTGGAAGCTCTCTAAGTTCTAGTCCCTTAACCACCTTTGCCCCATCAACTGAGTTTGGCACATATTCTCTCAATTATCATCCATAGTTTTGGGGGAAGAAGGAAGGAAGAATAATAATGACAGCAACATTAAAATACTGCTATCATTGGTTAAGCTTTGACTAATTTCTAAGCAATTTCCATTTATTGGCACTGATCCTTACACAACAACCCGTCAAAGCTGTTTTTATGATTTCTTTTTTGTTTTGCCCATGAGGAAATAGATTGAGAGTAAATAAGTAAGTTATCTAAAGTCACAGTAAAATAGCAAAGCCATGATTTGAATTTAGGTATCCTGATTCAAAACTTGTGATATGTCCAGTATAAGAGTAACAGGCACTTACTCTTATATGAACTTCTCTTATTTTCCTAGCACTTTAAAATTTTATTTCTATATTCTTGCAAAAAAATCAGTAAGATAACAATGATTGTTCTCTTTCAAAAAAGAGGTGTGGTTTGCCAAAAGCACAAGATAAATTAAATATGGAGCCAGGATTCACATCCAGGGATCTTACCCTCCAAAGTCCCCTTTTTTCTCTACATTCTTATACCATACTATTTTAATAAAGTAGCATTCTGTATCTCAACATTTTTTTATGAATAGAATGTTAAGAAATTATTTGAATAGTTCAATAGGTTTCTACTCCTTTGCAACTGTGAAAAATGGATGATGGCTGCTCAGAGTACTTGGTTAAGAAGGATTCACAGGCCAGCTCTGGTTCCAAGCAGTGAAGATGGATTAGTGATATCTGTTTTATGTATGGAAGGGGAGGAGTTTTAACCTTACAACTTGCCATCTCTGGCATGATTATTTTTAAAATAACATGAAGTTACTATTAGTTAATTATATTTCTACAATGATCAGTGCCTCCCTCAACAGGTTTATTAAAAAAACAAAACCTTAGTTACAATAAAAGAAAGAACAATCGATACACACCCATATGATGATTCTCAGATAAAAGTCTACATATAAATAAGCTACTTTTAGTATATACCAAAAACAAAATTATTTAATACAATGTGACCAGCAGCCTTATTCATGCAGCCTCCTTTATTTCATCATAGTATTATGCTCTACAGAAAGACAGAAAATTATGACCTTCTGCTCTAATAATTTCCTGCCTCTCAGCCTGATTTTATGCCACTAGATTATCCTAATTCTTTGTATGACTTTAACATGCATAATATAGTTAAAACATAATCTATAGTTAAAAGACCAACTTTAATCAGTTTGTCAATTGGTAGACTATCTGACCTTGTTTTAATATGGTACTTTGGCTTTGTGAATATAGATGGGTATATGGAATAGAAGAAATTTGAGATTAATAGAGGAGAAAGGAGTACATACTTTAATTTTATAAACATTATGTTGAACAAAATAAGTCAGGCACAGAAGATCTGATTTTATTTGAAGAATAGCAAAAATAACCTATGATATTAGAGATGAGAATAGTGATTGCCTATGAGAAGGAGCTGGACAGAATGAGGCATGGGGGAGTTTTCTGGGGTAATAGAAAGGTTTTATCTTGATTGGTATATTGTTTACACAGGAGTATGCACTTTTCAACACTCACCTAATTACACACTTCAGATCTGTAATGTCTGTATTAAATTTTATCATCAATCATAATGAAATGATGATATGAATGAGCTGGGCAGCTTCATTTTCTATTTTTTGAAACAAGTTTTATAAGATAGAAAATACTCACTGAAAGTTGATTTAATTCCCAGTAAAACCAATTTGTGTGTGATGTGTGTGTGTGTGTGTGTGTGTGTGTGTGTGTGTGTGTGTGTATCAGTTATCTCTTCCAGGTAACAACCATAGATCTTAGTGACATAAAACAAAACATATTTATTGCATCACACTTTTTGTGGGCAAGACATAGCTAGGTGCCTCTGACTCAGGGTCTCTCATAAGATAGTAGTCAATGCATCTGTCAGGGATCTCCTAAAGGAGAATATGCTTCCAAGATCATTCACTTTGCTCTTGTGTCAGAAATCCATTTCCAAGGTCAATCACATGGCTGTTCACAAGCCATAGGTCCTCACTGACTATTGGCCAGAGGTATAAATTCCTTGCCTATGAGCCTCTCCATAAAGCTATTGAAAAACATGCCATCATGCATCTTCCAGAGACAGAACTAAGAGGGAAGAAAAGGAGAGTGAGAGAGGGAACAAATGGAAGGCAATCTTTCTGCAAACTAACACAGAAGCAACATGCAATCATTTTGCCATGCTCCATTTGTTAGAAGACAACTACAGAGTCCAGCTCACACTCAAGGGCTGGAGACTACACAGGGCTATGAGTCCTAGGAGACAGATCATTGAGAGACTTGTAAGAGGCTGTATACCACAAGTGTGTGTTATGCTTTGAGAGAGAGACTTTCTTCATTCTATTTTAAAATCTTGTGTACATAGGTGGTCTACTTATTTTTTTAATAAGTAGTTTCTTTTTTAAAAAATTTTTAATGTTTATTCATTTTTTGAGAGACAGAGATAGACAGAGCATGATTGGGGTAAGGGCACAGAGAGAGAGAGACACAGAATCCGAAGCAGGCTCCAGGCTCTGAGTTGACAGCACAGAACCCAATGTGGGGCTCAAACTCATGGACTACGAGATCATGACCTGAGCCGAAGTTGGATGCTTACCTGACTCAACCACCCAGGGGCCCCTGCTTAATTTTTTTTAAATTCCAGTATAATTAAGGTACAGTGTTATACTAATTTCAGGCATATAATGATTCAACAACTCTATGCATTACTCAGTACTCACCATGATAAGTGCACCTTTACTCCTCTTCACCTCTTTCACCCCTTCCTTTACCGTGGGAACCACCCATTTGTTCTCTATATTTAAGAGTCTGGTTTTAGGTTTTCTCATTTTTTATTTGTTCATGTGTTTGGTTTCTTAAATTCCACATATGGTACTTCTTTTTTTCTGATTCTTTTAACTTAGCATTATATCCTCTTGATTCATCCATGTTGCCACAAATGGCAAGATTTCGTGCTTTCTTATGGCTGAATAATATTCCATTGTACATACATACAATATCTTCTTTATCTGTTCATCTATTGATGGACAATGGGATGTTTCCATAATTTGGCTTTGTAAATGATGCTACAATAAATGTGGGGTGCATATAGATTTATGAATTATTGTTTTCATATTTTTGGTCAGTCAATAATGGAATTACTGAATCATAAGGTAGTTCTATTTTTAATTTTTGGAGGAACCTCCATACTGCTTTCACAGTGGCTGCACCAGTTTGTAATCCCACCAACAAGGTTCCCACAAAGGTTCCCTTTTCTCCATATCTTCACCAATATTTGTTTTTTGTACCTTTGATTTGAACCATTCTGACAGGTGTGGAGTGATATTTCATTGTAGTTTTGATTTGCCTTTCCCTGATGATGAGTAATGTTGAGCATCTTTTCATGTGTCTGTTAGCCATCTGGATGTCTTCTTTGAAGAAATCTCTGTTCAGACATTTTGAAATTGGATTATATGGGGGGTTTTTAGTGTTGAGTTGTGTAAGTTGTTTATATATTTTGGATATTAACCCATTATCAGATATAACATTTGCAGATATCTTCTCTCATTCACTAGGTTGTTTTGTTTTGTTTTGTTTTATTGATTGTTCCTTTTGTTATATAGAAGCTTTTTATTTTAATGTAGTCTTAATAGCTTATTTTTTCTTTTCTTACCTTGCCTCAGAAGACATATTTAGAAAAATGTTTCTATGGCTACTGTCAGAGAAATAACTGCCTGTGCTTCTTTTAGGATTTTTATGTTTTTAAGTCTCATACTTAAACCTTTCTTTTTGTATTTGTAGTTTCCTATTTTAATTTATTATTTTTAATTAATAATTTATTGCCGTTGGTTTCCATGTAACACCCAGTGTTCTTCCCCACAAGTGCCCTCCTCCATGACCATTACCCCACAACCCCTTTCCTCCTCCCTCTTCAGCCCTCCATTTGTTTTCAGTATTCAAGAGTCTCTCATGATTTGCCTCCCTCCTTCTCCCTAACTCTCTCCGCCCCCCTTCCCCTTCCCATGGTCCCTTGTAAGGTTTCTCCTGTTAGACCTATGAGTGAAAACATATGGTATCTGTCCTCTATGCCTGACTTATTTTGCTTAGCATGACACCCTCGAGGTCCATCCACTTTGCTACAAATGGCCAGATTTCCTTGCTGTGTAGTACTCCATTGTGTATATATACCACATCTTCTTGATCCATTCATCGGTTAATGAACACTTAGGCTCTTTCCATGATTTGGCTGTTGTTGACATTGCTGCTATGAACATTGGGGTACATGTGCTCCTATGCATCAGCACTTCTGTATCCCTTGGGTAGACTCCCAGCAGTGCTATTGCTGGGTCATAGGGGAGTTCTATTGATAGTTTTTTGAGGAGCCTCCACACCATACTTAGACCTTTAATCTAGTTTGAGTTTATATTTTGTATAGTGTAAGAAAGTAGTCCAATTTCATTCCTTTACATGTAGCTGTCCAGAATTTCCAACACTATTTGTTGAAGAGATTTTCTTTTTCCCATGCATATTCCTGTCTCCTTTGTTGTAGGTCAATTAACCGTATCATCATGGGTTTATTTCTCGACTCCCTACTCTGTTCCATTGATCCATGTGTCTGCTTTTCAGCCAGCACCATACTGTTTTGTTTACCACAGGCTTGTAGGATATCTCGAAATCTGGGATTGTGATACTACCAGTTTTGTTCTTCTTTTTCAAGAATCTTTTGTGGTTCTCTGAAAATTTTATAACTATTTGTTTTAGTTCTTTGAAAAATGTTATTAGGATTTTGACAGGGATTGCATAAATTTATAGATTGATTTGGGTAGCATGGACATTTAAAAAATATGGTTCTTGAAATCCTTGAGCATTGAATGTCTTTCCATTTGTTTGTGTCATCTTCAATTTCTTTCATCAATGTTTTATAATTTTCAGAGTACATCTTTCTCCTCCTTGTAATTTCAGAGTACATCTCCTACCTCCTTAAGGTATTTCATTATTTTTGGTGCACTTATAAATAGGATTGTTTTATTAATTTCTCTTTCTGCTACTTCACTATTAGTGTATAGAAATGCAATGAATTTATGTATTGATTTTTGTATCTTGCAACATTTGCGAATTCATTTATCAGTTCTATTGGTATTATGATGGATTCTCTAGGGTTTTCTACATATGATATCATGTCATTTGCAAAAAGTGAAAGTTTTTGCTTCTTTACCAATTTGGGGTATTTTCTTTCATTTTCATGTTTGAGTCCTATAGCTCGGACTTCCAGTAATGTTGAAGAAAAGTGGTGAGAGCGGATTGGATAGCCACATCTTGTTCCAGATCTGAGGGGAAATCCTCCACTTCTCACCATTGAGTATGATTCCATCTCTTTGCTGGTAATCAATCTGTTCAATTTTGTATCTCTTCCCAATTCAGTATTAGGAGGTTATATGTATCTAGGAATTTATCCATTTTGTCTAGGTTGTTCAATTTGTTGGAATATAATCTTTAAGAATACTCTCATAATCCTTTGTATTTCTGTGTGTCAGCTGTTATTTTCCTCTTTCATTTTTGATTGTGCTTGAGTTCCCTTCTTCCTTCCTTTTCTTTCTTTCCTTCCTTCCTCCTTTCTTTCCCTTCCCTTCTTTCCTTCCTTCCTTCCTTTCTTTTTCTTTCCTTCTTTTCTTTCTTTCTTTCTTTCTTTCTTTCTTTCTTTCTTTCTTTCTTTCTTTCTTTTTCTTTCTTTCTTCTCTTTCTTTCTTTCTTTCTCTCTCTCTCTCTCTCTCTCTCTCTCTCTCTCTCTCTCTCTCTCCTTCCCTCCCTCCCTCCCTCTATCCCACCTTCTCTCCCTCCCTCTCTCCATCCCTCCTCCCCTCCTTCCATTGTTTTTTTTTCCTTCCCTTCACTTTCCTTCCCTTCCCTTTTCTTTCCAGTCCCTTTTCTTTCTTTCAGTTCTAGCTAAAGGTTTCTGAATTTTTTGATCTTTTCAAAGAACCAGCATCTGGAGCCACCTGGGTGGGACAGTTTTTTAAGTGTCAGACCCTTAGTTTCAGGTCAGGTCATGATCTCACAATGGTGAGATAAAACCCCATGGTGGACTCAGCACTGACAGTGCAGAGCCTAGTTGGGATTCTCTCTCTCCTCTTTCTCTGTCTTTCCCCACTTGCACACTTTCTCTCTCTCAAAAATCAATAAGTAAACATAAAAAAAAACCCCAGCTCTTGATTTCATCAATCTGTTCTATTACTTTTTTGTTGGTTTTATTTTGTTTATTTATCCTTTAATCCTAATTATTTCCTTCCTTTTACTGGTTTGGTGTTTTGTTTGGTTTTTTTCTAGCAGGCATAAAGTTGGGTTGTATATTTCATGTTTTTCTTGCTTCCTGAGGTAGGCCTGTATGGCTATAAATGTACCTCTTAAGACAGCTTTTGCTACATCTCAAAGATTTTGGACCATTGTGTTTACATTGTCATTTGTTTCCATGTATTTTTTTAAATTTCTTTTTGATTTTTTGGTTGCCCCCTTCATTGTTTAGTATGTTATTTAACCGCCATGTATTTGTGTTCTTTCCAGATTTATTCTTGTGGTGGTTTTTAGCTTCATAGCATTACTATCAGAAAAGATGCACAGTATGACGTCAGTCTTTTTAAATTTATTGAGACAATTTTTTATGGCCTAACATGTGATGTCTTCAGGGGAATGTTCCATGTGCATTTGAAATGAATGTGTATTCTGCTGTTTTAGGATAAAATGTTCTGAATATATCTGTCAGGTACTCCAATGTGTAATTCAAAGCCACTGTTTCCTTGTTGATTTTCTATTTGGATGATCTTTCCATTGATATAAGTGGTGGTGTTCATGTCCCCATACTATCATTGTATCTCTATCAAGTTTTGTTTATTAATAACAGTTTTCTGTATTTGTGTGCTTTCATGTTGAGTGCATAAATAGTTACTATTGTATCTTCTTCTTGGAATCCTTTATGATTCTGTAACATCCTTCTCTGCCTCTTCTAGCAGTCTTTTTTTTTTTTTTTAATTATTGCTACCTGACTTTCTTTTCACTGCCCTTGGCATGATATACACTTTTTTATCCCTTCACTTTTAATCTGCATGCATCATTAAGTCTAAATGAGTCTCTGCTAGGCCGCGTATAGATAGCCGGGTTTTGCTTTTTTATTTATTCAGTCACTCTGTATCTTTTGATTGAAGCATTTACTTCATTTACATTCAATGTAATTATTCATAGGTGCACATTTAATGCCATTTTGTTACTTGTTTTATGGTTCCTTTTGTAGTTCTTCTCTCTTGTTCTCTTCTCTCACAGTTGGTTGGCTTTCTGTAGTGATATACTTGGATTCCTTCCTCTTTTTTGTTGCATCTCTATTCCCAGTTTTTATTTGTGGTTTCCTTTAGGTTTATATATAACATCCATCATACGCATATGGCCGTCTCTATTAAGTTGATGGTTGTTTAAGTTGGAACCCATTCTAAAAGCACTAAATTTTGACTGTCCATCTCCCCACACCCCCATTTTAGATACATGATGTCATACTTCACATCTTTTTTCTTTGAAAATATCTTGACTGATTTTTTATGGATATAATAAATTTCACTGCTTTTATGCTTCCCACTTTCTTTACTACTGCTGATGGTCTTCCCTTGCCACTCCAAGAACCCCCTTTAACGTTTCTTGTAAGACTGGTTCAGTTAGTGATGAATTCCTTTCACTTATGTTTGTCAGGGAAACTCTTTATCTTTCCTTCTATTCTGAATGATAGCCTTGTGAGGTAGAGTATGTTTGGTTGCAGGTTTTCTTCTTTCAGCACTCTGACGCTATCATGCCACTCCCATCTGGCCTGTGGAGTTAGGGCTGAAAAATCAGCTGATAGACTTATGGCAATTCCCTTGGATATAACTGCTTTCTTTTCTCTTGCTGCTTTAAAAATTCTCTTTATCACTACTTTTTTTTTTTTTTTTTTTTTGCCATTGTAATTGCTATGTGTGTTGGTGTGGATCTCCTTGGGTTGATTTTGCTGGGCGCTCTCTCTGTGCCTCCTGTAGCTGGATTTCAGTTTCCATTGCCAGATTGATCTCTGATGGGTTCTTTTTTACGTTTTCTATCTCTTTGTTGAGGGTCTCACTTCTCAAGTCCAGTGAATACCTTTATGACCACTACTCTAAAGTCTCTATCTGGCACATTATGTATCTATGTTTCACTCAGCTCTCCTGCTGTGACTTCATCCTATTCTATCATTTGGGCCATATTCTTCTGTCTCCTCATTTTATCTAACTCTCTGTGTCTGTTTCTATGGGTTAGGAAGGTCAGCTACATACCCGCTCTTGAAAGTAGTGGACTTTTGAAGAAGGGGTCCTGTAGTGCCTTACAGTGCAAAGTCCCCTGTTCACCAGAACCTGGTGCTTCAGGGCAGTCTCCTATGTGTGTTGCGTGCACTCTACTGCTGTGGCGGTGCCACATTTCCCCTAAGTCCAGTAGTCTGCAATGGGTTGCTTTGCTTGAGGTGGACAGGATTTGATCTCTGTGTTGTTGGTGGGCCAGTCTGGGGCCACTTTGCACTTGAGCTGGGTCAAACCAAGCACTTACCAGAGCTGAGGGGGCATGGAAGTGCAGGGCACTCTCCCTGTGTTGTCCCCCAAGAGGCTTTCCTTGGTGGGTGAGGCCAGCAATCAGACCTGATGTCTTCTGCCATCCTGGTCCTGGGGCAGCAGTCAAACTGTTGTGTGTGGTTATCTTCTCTTCTCCCTGGGGCAGGAGTCAGTTTGGAGTGTTGTTGGCCTCAGTCAGGGATGTTTGCACAATGCCATGCTTGAGGCAGTGCTTTGGATTGGCTACTGCAGAGAGCAGGTTGAAGGGGGATAGGTCTGTAGGAGTATGTGGTGGAGGGATGTACTGTTAGAAAGCTAGGTGGAGATTGTTTAAGTGGCACTGGTTCCATCAGGTGTCCCTGGATCTAAGCTGCAGGGGGCTGAAGGGTGAGGGGGTCCATGGGGGCAGGGGAGGGAAATGGCACCCACTAGCTCTTTTGTTCTTAGAGAGGTGTCCTAAGGATCCCTGCCCCTTCAGCCATGTTCTGTGATTAATAAATAAATCTCCGTCCCATATTTACCCTAAACATGTTTAAACTGCTGCTTCTTAGCTACATCCCAGTGGGCTGTTTGTTTTGCTGTCTCTTCAAAGACAAGGATTCAGTTTCCTATTCGGATCCCACTCCCCCAGAGTCAAGCTTGCTGATTTTTAAAGTTCCAGGTGTTAGGTCCCACTGATTGTAACGACTCAT
>NC_043700.1:37972781-37982101 GCF_006229205.1 Suricata suricatta | reverse complement strand
CTAAACATGTTTAAACTGCTGCTTCTTAGCTACATCCCAGTGGGCTGTTTGTTTTGCTGTCTCTTCAAAGACAAGGATTCAGTTTCCTATTCGGATCCCACTCCCCCAGAGTCAAGCTTGCTGATTTTTAAAGTTCCAGGTGTTAGGTCCCACTGATTGTAACGACTCATGAACTTAAACCCCTCTGATTTTCACAGCCTAAAGCCTGTCTTCCCAGTGGAAATTCCCTGTTCCTGGGGTGACTACTGTGCCTGGGTGTGGTTTGTTCACCCCCCTTCTCTGCTTTTGTGGTGTCCCTCCCTCCCATGCACTGTCTTCTGGGTCAGTTTGTTTCTTGTCTCTGTTTCTGCCCTTCCTATACTTTTGATATGGCGGCTTCTCTACATTTAAATGTGAAGAGTCAGTTCTGTCAATCTTCTGTTTGTTTTGTTTTGTTTATGGGTGTTTTACAGATGTGGGTGTTATCTACTTGTATTCATTGGAAGAGGTAAGCTTAGGATCCTCCAAACCACCCAATTCCACACAAGCCTCCATATGGCACCAGACCATGAGCTAGTTGTGCCTGACTTTGGGACTGGGCCTTTGTAGCCTGGCCACAAGTTTGGAAAAGTCCAGTTCATGCAGAGACTGCTCTCTTTTTACCTCCTGCACTCAGGTTTCTAGCATCTCCAAGTCTAGGTAAATAGGGTCTGCTTTAGCCCAGAAAGTTGCCTTCCCATAGCTAGGAGTTGCCTGAAGGGTACACTTATTGCCAAAAGGGGTAACCCATCTGAGTGAGACTAGTGTGGCTCTGTACCCAAGGTGGTCTCGAGGTTTTTCTCCAGTGTTTGATAGGGGAGGAAGTCTGGCTCCCCAGAAGTTCTCAGGAGCCAATATCCCAGCCAAACATGAGATGACAAGGCCAAGGGATTCCCCTGGGATCTGGCTTTAGTCACAAGCATAAAAGTATGTAGTGGAGTTGTGTGGATGTGGGCACTGCAGTGAGTGCCCCACAAGTCCCCACCAGAAGACCATTACATCCCCACATATCCATGTAGCAGGGGCTCAGCCAAGCCCTCTAAATGCTGAGACTTGGGCTGGTGGATGCATCCCAAGTACTCCCCTCAGCCCACCAGGTTGGGACTGTCCTTTCTGTCAGCCCTGACCCATTAATGATAAAGAGGTTTGAATGGTAATTCCCAGCACCCCCATCTGACCAACCTGTCCTTACTGTGCCTCCTATCTGGCTTTGGTGATTCCCAGGTGTCTCCCATCACCTAGTCCTGCTGGGGCCTTGCATGGGGTTCGAATATCTCTCAGCTCTAGCTGGGAGCTCTCTCAGCTCCCCTAAGGGAGCCCCACAAGCCCCAAAGTGGCCCAAACCATCATTACCTAGTCCTGACCCTGTGGCTGAAGCCAGGGAGTCTGGCTCCCACCTCAGGGTGGCCAATGCAAGGGTGCTGCTCTTTCTATGCATCTATGCATGTTTTTCCCTCAGGCCTCTCAGATGGACTGAAGTCCATACTCAGCTGTGGGCACAAAGGAGGGGCCAGCCCAGCCAACCGCCTTCTCTGGAGCCAAGGGTCCCTGTCACTGTACTCCTGAAGCTGCTGGGAAAAAGTCATTTGAGTGCAAACCCTGATAGCCCTATCCTTGTGGGGTAGCTGAGACCTCTGCGGGAGTTGTGTTTTCTAGGTTTCTCATCCACATCCACATACTTTCTGGCTCTGCCACGGGTGGCAAGTTCAGGAGCTCCATGCCATCTGACTTGGGTGGAACACAAAAGTGGGTCTCAGAGCAGTGTGAAACTCGGCATAGATATGAGTGCCCTGGAAGTCCCCAGGAATGACCTAGTTTACCCCATATCCCATAGTTAGAGTCAAACACCAGGGTGCCAGGATGCTGCTCACAAATGCAGACAGAGTTAGATTAACATACTTATCTCCTGCCATTGGCCTGTTTGGTAGGACTTGCCTTCTTACTAAGTTATCTTCCTAGGGCAACATCCCCTCTGTGGCAAGACTATTCCTACACATCCCTGAGCTGAGGACAATCCCAGGGTGCATGGATGCTGAGTCACATTCACTTTTGCATGAATCATTCCCGTCTGTGCACCTGCCCTCAGATATTATGTACCTCTAGGTTTTCATGGATAGGGGCTGCCCTTTACCTAGTGGGACCATTGTCTTGGGGTCAGAGTTCTCTGCATTTAACCCTTGGTGGAGAAGCTGGAAAAGTCCTTTACTCTTATGGCCCTGGTGAATATCTGCGAAAAGGGGTCTTTCTAAATAGTCAAGCCTCCCTGGTGCCTGTTGTGCTGCCTTTCTGTCTTGCATGCATGGCATGATTCTGGAGATCCCACAATGTGTATAGGGCATTTGGCATCTCTGGTTTAGAACAGGCTAGACTTTGACAGTATGCTGTGTTTCCCAGAAGTCTCTGCCTGTCATCTTTCCTATCCCTTTATATCCTAGACTCAGGGGAAGATTCCAGGGAGACTGTTCACTGAGTTGCACTGCATGTGTTTATGGAGTTCATTTTTCAAATCCTGCTCTCTAGCTCTTTGGTCAGACCTGAGATCTCTCACATGGACATACATTCATAACTAAATGTAGGCAATAAGAGGGTGCTTTGGGCCATGTACTCTTTCTTGTCTGCTTGCCTTCTGTGTGCCCCCTTACTTTACTCCTGTCTTCTTCCTGCCCAACACACCCTTTATACCTCCTCTGCACACAAACCAGCCTGGAGCTGTAACAGTTCACAAAGGCAATAATTAAAGCTCAATAACCCAATGGAAGAGACTTTATACTAGTAACTGCATTATGTGTGTGTTGATTGGGTCACACCCACATGGAATTAGATTGTGGGGTGCTTCAGATTTATAGCACATTGTCTGGTGGTCAGAACTGAGGAGTATCCAGGGTGCCTGGGTGGCTCAGTCAGTTAAGTGTCTGACCGGCTCAGGTCCTTATGGTTTGTAGGTTCAAGCCCTGTGCTGAATCTGTAGGTTCAGACTCTGTGCTGACAGCTTGGAGCCTGGAGCCTGCTTCAGATTCTGTGTCTCCCTCTCTCTCTGCCCTCCCTCACTTGTGCTCTGTCTCTGTCTCTCTCTCTCTCAAAAATAAATATTAAAAAGTAATAAAACATAAGAAAAATTTTAAGAAAGAACTGTAGATATTCAAAATGAGAATGTCATATAATACCTGAAAAGAATCCTGATCCTCTTAGTGTGTGTGTGAGTGTGTGTGTGTGTGTGTGTGTATACATATGCCCACACATTTATGTATGTGAACTAATAAGTATGAGTTCTCAGCATATTTACCTATCACCATTCTAGTTTTAGGGGTAAACCGTGCTCTTTTTGCAGGATGGCACTTTGCTGCTTTGGAGCCAAATGAAGAATGAGTTGATATTGTGATGTTCCACACTTGCCCTCACTTCTCCTTGATGCTTCCTGACTCTCCTCTTGCTCCCAGCCCATGGGTAATGTGGGCCTGCTCATGGCCCCAAGGTCTGAGTTGTAGAATCTCAGAGCTAAAGAGCATATCAGAAAATCACTTGGCCCATCCTTTCCTTTTAATAGACGGAAAAACTGATTCTAAGAGAAGTAAAGTGACTTGGCTCATGTTAGTCTATGACAAAACCAGCACTAGAACCAAGGTGTCCAAGAAGAAAGCCTTAATATAAAGGGTCAAAAGACAGGGCTGGGTCCTAGCTCTGCCTTGTAGGCAGTACATGGCTTAGGATAAATCAGCCAGTTCCCCTTGCTCATTTCCATAGTTGTTCTAACCACCTTTGCCTATCCAAAAAGCTGTTGCAAGTACCAAATTAAGTAATAGATGTGAGAGAGGGCTTTAGATACTGTTAAGCCTCCTATTAATGTAAGATTTTTACTGTGTCCAGTCAGTGGTATACCTACGTCAGCCTTGTGTGCACACAATAAGAAGGTACATTGTCTATAGAGAATTTTAAAGTAATTCTAAAACTAACTAAAAGTTAGTTTGCTTTTTTTTGTTATCACAGTGTTGGGCAGTTCTAAATAATATCAATGACAAGATATTCTTTCTTATGGATGGCTCAGTCGGTTTCAGTCAAGTGGCTGACTCGTGATTTTAGCTCAGGTCATGAACTCAAGGTAGGTGAGATTAAGCTCTGCTTTGGGTTCTGCACTGACAGCATGAAACCTGCTTGGGATTCTCTCTCTCCCTCTCTCTGCCCCTTCCCTGCTCATGTGTGCATGAGCACATTCTCTTTTCTCTCTCAAAATAAATAAGCAAACATTTTAAAAAGTTACTCTTTCTTGAAAAATTCTTTCATTTTGGAGCAGCTTTCTGATGTATCCCAAGATTAAAAGTTTCCTAGGTGTAAAATAGCTATATCTTTGCCATATTATCCTTCTGAAATAGTGACTTTCTTTTTTCCTCCCCAAAACTTGTTGGAGCCTATAATTTTTGCTTCTATCTGGAGTAGTTCCTAGAGCAGAATAGCTTCCTTGTACTGATTTCAAACAAGACTTATTGAGCAGAGGGCTGTTTGGATTAACTTAGAGTCTTTTGTTCGCATACAATATAATTATTCGCTGTGAAGAAGTCCTGTATGTTCCAATATTTTGCTTTTGTTTTATTTTTTTTTGTTTAATGGGCATATGTTTTTTATAAAATATTGGTACTAATATTCCTAGCCATCTCATAAAGCTGTCTAGCTATCCCCTGGCTTTAGAGATAGCATGTGTAAAACAGTTAACATAATAGCTACCTAAATGAAGTTTAATAATCCACTTTCCTTCCTCCCTCCCTCCCTCTCCCAACCCTTTCATTTCTCTCTTCTTTTGCAGAATTCTTCTTTACAAGTATTGGCCTCCTAATTGCCTACAATATATAGGCATGAGAATGGGGTTGCCTAATGTCTTGTATATTTGTTTTTCCAAGTTCACCACATTCAATTTACTAAAGTTGCATAAAAATAAAAGTTATTCCAGCAGGCGGCACTGCAGGCTTCCAGAGGCTCTGGAAACCACGGGCATGGGTAAGTTCTCATCCTACAGTCAGAAAAGAAGTCTGACTTTCTGAGTTTAAGGACAAAGTTGCATACTCAGGATTTCATCCTGGAATCCAACAGTATTGTTGTGTCATCCTGGTACAGACAAGACCTACTTACAGCTTTCGTGAAGTATTGCAATCCCAAAGAAACAGAAGGGTGAGTTAGCCAAAGTATGCATGGAGAATAATCTTGGTGAAACACCATTATGTTAGCTTTATGTACATGTGTTCACAGAAACAGAACCGACTCAAAGGGCAAACAAACAAATGAACCAAGGAAACCAAATAACTTATGTTTAAATAGAGTATATCATAATGCAGTTGTTTCTTAAGCAGAGGTACTCATGAGAATCTCCTTACAGGTTAAAACAAAATAAATATTCCTTGTCCCCACTCCTGAATGCCCTGGATATCTGGATGGGATCTGGGCCGTTGTGTTTTCTTAAGTTCTATAGATGATTCCAATGAATTTTCCAGTATCTAATACAATTCAACAAGGACCATCAGCATAATTCTTGACCCTCCAGTTAGTGCAATATAATTGGGAAAACAGGTTTCATCCATTGAGCTTTCAGTTATCTGAATCAATTTGCTCATCTGTAACAAGGGCCAAGTTGCAGAGCTGGACTAGTTCCTCAAGCTGAGTCCAGACAGTAGCTATGATTGGGTGCCTAGATCCCTTCACATCACCCCCCCCACACACACACACACCCTCTTCCCCACAAACACTGAGACAATGCTGAGTTAAGAGACATCACTGTTGAGATCTTGCTCTCCTTGGTGATCAGTTATAATACCGTGCTGTTCTTAACAGAATTAACTTTGTTCTTTCCCTAAGGCTAAAAAGTATTAGGTAATTGAGGTTCTCTCATGATATAGTCTAAGAAGTAGCAAATGAGTCTTAAAACAGTGCTACTTTGGGTCACTAATTATTTAATGATTTGGGACTCACAGACTCCTCAAAGGAATAATTAAATCTGTTCACAGTAGGAAAAAAGTAATATATGGTCATTAATGATTTTGTTTACTCTTTTCAAGAGAAGAGACTAGAAGAAAAACTTCTTTAAAAGGCACAGAGCCTGAACACTGGGACAGACAGTTTCCTTATGTAACTTCCATCTGCTATCTGATAAAACAACAACCAGCTCTTCACCAAAACTGATCACCTTGTAAAACCTGCTAGTTCCCACCTTTCCCCCACTTCTCTCTTGACACACTTTTCTGCCAGAGTCCAACTCCAGCAGGTCCAGGGCTCCCTGAAGGATGGACAGTGTTGGTGAAAGGCAGTGAGACAGCCTCAGCTTCTTTCTGATGACAAGGCAGACATCTCTGCACTGACCAGAGAGCCAACTTTATTTATGGAAAAAATATATGGGATATAAAATGAAAGTGGCATTTGCCTTAGACCATGATTTCTGATGACAACTTTTTTGGAATGTAAAAATTTCCCAGAACATAGATTGGTAGAAAACTCATGCATAATCTTTATCAACAGTGATTGATGTAGGTGACTAGATGCTTATCACATGGGGAAGGAAGGGATCTTTAGCATTCAAATACAAGGCAATGTTTTTAGCACAGCAAAAGCAAGAGTTAGTTCTTTTGTGAGCAGGGGTAAATAGCCTGTTTTCTCTAGGGGAAGAAAAACAGGTTTCTCGGGGAAATGTAATATTTGCTCCTATAATCACAAAAGAATAAACTCGTATAAGTTCCTTCACAAGGTCTGATACCAGTCAGCCAGGTGCCTTGGGGGTCAGTGCTCAAGCAAAAATGAGTGGGTGTAGACGTTGGTCGTCATCTGACAGCGGGGAGGCCCCTGCCTTGCAAACCTGCCTTATTTCCGAAATGGCTCCCAGCACTCTCCCACAGGCTTCAAGAGGAAGTTGAAGGTCAGCTTCTCTGTGAGGCATTTTGCATTCCTTGGGCATTTTGGCCCCACCTTTTCTGGTCATTTATATTGTAAGTAGGTTTGTCCCTTAGACTTCAAGTTCCCTTCAGAACTTGAGTCATTCAAAGTAGAATTAATTAATTAGTGATGCAAGATTAATGGACAAGTAAAGTTTTCCTTATCTGCAGGGAATAGGGGTGGTCATTTAAGAAGTATGTCTGAGAGGTGCCTGGGTGGCTCAGTCGGTTGAGTGTCCGACTTCAGCTCAGGTCAGATCTCACGTTTGTGGGTTTGAGCCCTGCATCGGGCTCTGTGCTGACAGCTAGCTCTGAGCCTGGAGCCTGCTTCAGATTCGGTGTCTCCCTCTCTCTCTGCCCCTGCCCGCTCATGCTCTGTCTCTGTCTCAAAAATAAATAAAACATTAAAAAAAAAAATTAAAAAAAAAAAAGAAGTATGTCTGAAATAAACAGAACCTGCAACACTCCCTACCTCCCAGCATCTTGTCTATCAGCAAAGCAGGTATTTAATTTTACCAATTTATTGGAAAATATATGTATCCTTAAGAAGGACAAGACCACCCACTTGGAGGAAGTGTGATTACCAAATCTTTTTCTATCAGGCAGAAGGTAGGGTTCAGGATGGCTCAGTGAACAGTGCCCTGGCAGTGCAGTATTTAAAACATGAGTGTCACTTCAGGATTCTGAAGAGAGCCATCTCTGGGCAAAGTGATGTTCTACTACGGAGGACATGTTTGGATACAAGAGAGCACTGCAGCTGGATTAGGAACAAATAGAATGTCCAAACTGGAAGAAAATCCAAACTTTCTTTTCATAGAAGCAGCAGCTGAGGGCCAAAATTTTGCCCAAGGTCAGCAACCCACATGCAAAATGTCTTCAATAGTGACATAAGCAATGCCCTTTTGCAGTCGTTGGTGCCACTGACAAGGCAATATTCTTCATGCGAGAGCTTTGCTCCTCTTTCTACCAGCTGCTCATTGGAATTCTCTAGGACTCTTTTTTCAAAACCGAGGAACTATAATTTAACACAAATCTGTACTTTTAACAAGTGCTTTCAGGTGATTCTGATGCACAGCAGGTTTGGGAACTAACTGTCTAGGTTATTAGGACTGGTCATATAGATAACCATAGGCTTTCTGTTGTTTGTGTGTGTGTGTGTGTGTGTGTGTGTTGTGTGTGTGTTGTTTAGCTTTTTTACTTTTTGAGTGTTGTTGTTTTTGGTGCTTAAAAGGACATTAGATATAGCATGAATCCTTTTATTTTTTTTTTCCTCTTAGTTACAGAAAAGTTATACATTACTAACCACAGTCTACTTTCATGAAAAAAATACAGAAATACAAAAGGACAGACTAAGAAGTCAGAGAAAAAATAAGCTTACTAATGTCACATCTTAGTGTTTCTTTGGTTCCTTCCTTTCCCAAAGGAGAAAAACAGATCTATAGAAGTTAGTGACTCTTCTAAAAGTCACACGGGAATCTAGATCCTCTGTCACCACTACCCCAAATATATAGGATGATATAAACTTAGAGAAAAGTCTTGTGAGTGGAGACCACACAGTTCATAGTAGTTAGCAGGAGAGGCTGAGATTCTTGACATGGACTTTTATTTTATACCTATCAATATTATCTGAATTTGTTCCAGCAATAAGCCACACAGAACGCTAAATTACCTGAAAATCCTCCTACTTCAAACACTAGACAATGCTATATTGCATATTGTAAGAGGCCCTTCTAACACAGAGCTGACATTACAGAAAAGAAAGAGAAATGCTCAGGTGTTAAAAATGAAAGAGATGCTGAATATCAGAGTGGCTTTGCCTGATGCCACAGCAGCTCTAGAAGCATCAGCCTGAGACAGAAGAAGAAGCTTCTGCACACAGCATACAGAGGTATGACTAAATAAAATAAGATAGGCCTGGATAGGCTGAACCTACACAAGAAAAGAAGGAAATGTTGTTTCTGCTGAACTAAGTAAGGTTAGGAGAAATCTCTCTGAGAACAAGAAACTTGTGATTTAGTCAAGTAGAAATTGTATTTTATTCAGTTAAATTAGAAAATTGAAGCAAAGCAATTAATAACAAGGTATAATTTTTTAAAATCCTCTATATGTGGAAATTTAGCAACATGTCACCCAGAAGGTATTGGTTTTAGAAGGAAATACAAAGTGATAAAAGTTTATAATTAAAAGATAATGCTAAAAGGTGCGGAAAACTGAGGTAGTACTTTTAAGTAAAATTATAAACATGTTTAACAGGAATAAAACTTAATATGTTAAATTAAATTAACTTAAATATGTTTAACAGGAAATTAAAAAGATAAAAAAGCAGAAGCTAACTGTTCAACTCAAGACTTTGAAAAAGGAACAATGGGACAAACATAAAAAACATCAAAGAAAGAA
>NC_043700.1:37965268-37972681 GCF_006229205.1 Suricata suricatta | reverse complement strand
ATAGAGACGGCCATATGCGTATGATGGATGTTATATATAAACCTAAAGGAAACCACAAATAAAAACTGGGAATAGAGATGCAACAAAAAAGAGGAAGGAATCCAAGTATATCACTACAGAAAGCCAACCAACTGTGAGAGAAGAGAACAAGAGAGAAGAACTACAAAAGGAACCATAAAATAAGTAACAAAATGGCATTAAATGTGCACCTATGAATAATTACATTGAATGTAAATGGACTAAATGCTCCTATCAGGGAAACCTGGTGGGTGGGTCAGTCATTTAAGCATCCAACTCTTAATTTAGGCACAGGTTATGATCTAATGGTTCATGAGACTGACACTAACAATACAGAGCCTGCTTAGGATTCTCTCTCTCCTTTCTCTCTGCCCTTTCCATGCCCATGCCCTTGTGTGCGTGCACTCTCTGTCTCAAAATACACAAATTAACTTAAAAAAATAAAAGAAATTCTCCAATCAAAATACATAGAGTGCCTGTATAACTTAAAAAGTAAGACTCATGTATACACTGCCTAGAAGAGAGTCATTTCATACCTAAAGACTCAAGCAGATTGAAAGTGGAGGGATGGAAAAGCATTTATCATGTAAATAGAAGTGAAAAGAAAGCCAGGTAGCAATGAAAGAGACTGCAAGAAGAGTAAAAGAAAAATGCTACAGAATCATAAAAGGAGCACTCCTACAAGAAGATAGAACAATTGCAACTATTTATTCACTCAACAAGAAAGCACTCAAATACATAAAGCTGCTATTGACAACCAAAACTTGATACAAGTACAATGATAGTAAGGGACATGAACACCCACTTACATTAATGAGTGGATGATCCAAATAGAAAATCAACAAGGAAATGGTGGTTTTGAATGACACATTAAACTACATAGCCCTAATAGTTATATTCAGAACATTCCATCCTAAAATAGCACAATATATATTCATTTCAAATACACATGGAACATTCCCCAGAATAGATCACACATGAAGCTACAAAGCAAGTCTCAAAAATTTAAAAAGACTGAAGTCATACCATGCATCCTTTTTGACAGCAATGCTATGAAACTAAAAATCACCATGAGAAAAAAATCTGATAAGAACACAAATACATGGAGGTTAAATAACATACTAAACAATGAATCAGTCAACCAAAAAATCAAAAGGAAATTTTAAAAAACATATGGAGACAAATAAAAATAAAAATAAAAATAAAAATAAAAATACAAATACAATAGTCCAAAATCTTTGAGTTGTAGCAAAAGCTGTTCTAAGAGGTAAAGTTATAGCAATACAGGTATACCTCAGGAAGTAAGAACAATCTCAAATATACAGCCCAACCTTATGACTGCTAGAAAAAGAGCAAACAAAGCCCCAAACCAGTAAAAGGAAGGAAATCATAAGGATTAAAGCAGATATAAACAAAATAAAAACTAAAAAACAATAGATTAATGAAATCAGGAGATGGTTTTTGAAAAAAATTAACAAATTGAGAAACGCTTAGTGTCTAGAAAAAAATTAAAGAAAAGAAAGAAAGAAGTATCAAATAAACAACATCAAAAATGAAAGAGGAAAAATAACAGTCAACACCACAGAAATACAAAGGATTATGAGAATATTATGGAAGAGTATATGCCAACCAAATGAACAACCCAGAAAAAATGGATAAATTCCTAGGAACCTATAACCTTCCAAAACTGAATCAGGAAGAAACACAAAATTTGAACAGACCGATTACCAGCAATAAAATGGAATCAGTAATCAAAAACTTCCAACAAACCAAAGTCCAGGACCAGACAGCTTCACAGGTAATTTCTACCAAACATTTAAGAAAGAGTTAATACCTGTTCTTCTCAAACTATTCCAATAAATAAGTGACAAAGGAAAGCTTCCAAATTCATTTTATGAGGCCAGCATTACCCTAATACCAAAAACAGATGAAAACATCCTCCAAAGAGAGAACTACAGGCCAACATATCTGATGAAAATAGATGCAAAAATCCTCAAAAAGATAATAGAAAATTGAATTCAACGATACATTAAAAACAATTCACCAAAATATAGTGGGATTTATTCCTGGGATGCAAATTTGGTTTAATATTTACAAATCAATCAACATTCTACATCACATCAACAAAGGAAAAGATTAAAAAAATATATATGTTCACTTCATTAGATGCAGAAAAGCATTTGACAAAGCATAATTCATGATTTAAAAAAAACAAACCCTCAGACAAGGCAGTTTAGAGGGAACATACCTCAACATAATATGTCAACAGTGAAAAATCTTTTTTGACCATCATACTCAATGGGGAAAAACTTAAAGCTTTTACCCTAGGATAAGAACAAGACAGGGATGCCCACTCTCACCCCTTTTCTTCAACATTGTACCAGAAGTCATAGCCACAGCAATCAGACAAGAAAAAGAAATAAAATTCATACAAATTGGTAAGGAATTTAACTATTTGCAGATGACATGATACTATGTATAGAAAACCCTAAAGACTCTAGCAAATTACTCCTAAAACTGATAAATGAATTCAGTAAGGTTACTGGATACAAAATCAATACACAGAAACCTTATGCATAGCTATACATTAATAATGAAGTAGTATAAAGAGAAATTGACAAAAAAAACCCTCCCAGTCACAGACTGGGAAGACAAATTTTGTTAAAATATCTATACTACCAAAAGAAATCTGCAATTTTAATGCACTCCCTTTCAAAATACCAGGAGAGAGGGGAGGAGCCAAGATGGCGGAGAGGCAGGGAGCTCTGTAAACTTCCTCTGCCCCATCTATTGAACTGAGAAGGACATTGCTCTCATCCGCAAGAGTGGAAGGAGAAAATACGGACTCCAGAAAGAAGACAACCTCAAAGATGCCCGAGTGAGTTAGTGCGAACTGGGGAGAGTGGAAAACGGAACAGCCCAAGATGGGCAGGGGAGGTGGGAGTCCCAGCCTAACACAGGGCAAGCGCATGGAGCCCCTGAGAGACAAAGGGAAGAGAAAGAGAAATTGAACACGCTCATAGTACTGTCTCTAGAGAAGAGACAAAGAACATTTAACCCCGCTCGGAGAGAAAAACTCTTACTACATATATAACTGCTGGGTAGCCCAAATCCTGAACCCAGGTGGCACAAGGGAAGAAAACAGCATCCACCCCTGCTCCATCCTGGGGAGTCAGCAGCCACGGCTGTGGCAGTGCCGGGGGCACACACTTAGGCTTCAGCTGTAGGAGTGGGAGCACACACCTCATTTCCACAGTGCATCTCACCTCCAGCATTGGCCGCGTGAATCCCGAATCCCGGGTGCCAACAGAAAAAAAATAGCCCCCACTCCTACACAATCCCAACAGGGAGTTGGCAGCAGCGGAGGCAGGGGTGTGGGGGGCACACGCTTTGGATGCAGGAGGGTGCAGCTCATTTCCGATAGCGACTGCCGCCTTGGGCAGCAGCAGAGCAAATCCTGGCCTGCGCCAAAAGAAACTGATCCTTCTCCCATCGAGATCACGATCCCGGCTGGGGGCTGGGAGTTGGCGGTGGCGCCTGTAAGGGCAAGCGCTTTGCCTCCTGCTGCACACCTCACCTCCTGCTGTGCACCTCACCTCAGGCAGCGGCAGCACAAATCCCTGCCGGCACCTAGAGAAACTACTCCCTCCCCCTATGAGATCCTGGCTAAGAAGCCAGTTGCCAAAGCAACTACATCTCATCTGTGGTAGTATAAAACTGCATGGACTAGGATTTTGGAATGAGGTGGGCCTGGAAAATGCAGCTTGGCTCAGCTGTGGCACAAGGAGATCAGACTCATTAGAGTGGCCTGCAGTGCGTAGTTCCAGCGGAGCTTGAGGTGCCGCCATTCTACTCTCTACAGCCACCAAGGCGGGGCCTCTGAGAGCAGCCCCCCCCCTCTTGCCCCAGACCTACTACACCAAACCAAGCCTATCTGCAAGAAGGAGCTGCTGCTTTTTTTTTCTTTTTTCCTTTTTTTTTCTACTTATTTTTTTTTATTATTATTACCTTTCTTAAATTTTTTTAATAATTTTTACTCCTTATTTTCCTTTCTCCCTCTTTTTTCTTTCTTGCAATCCAGATATATTCTCACGTATCTCATCCTTATCTCTACCCTCATCACTTTTAGACTGTCCATTGTCCTTTGTTCTCTTTGACCCCCTTTATTTTTTTCTTCTCTTCTTTTCATCTCTTTCCTCTCCATTTTCTTTCTTTCCTTTCCCCCTTTTAATTTGTTTCTTTGTTTGTTTGATTTGTCTATGGGTTTGTTTGCTTCAGATCCCTCTGTGTTTGTCTGTCTGTTTTCCTTCTTAGGGCTACCCCAAGAAAAAAGCCAAAGTGCACATGATGGCAAGTCCCAAATATCACTGAGTAAGGAAATAAAATATTCAAAGGCACAACAAGAGAAACTGAGAGACACCATTAAAAGAATATTTCCTGAAATGACAGTCCCTGACAGTCAATAAGCCTCTTTTAATAGAGCAATGTTAACAGGTGCACAGTGCACAATGAGCTTTTTAAAACTGACAAGGGACAGAAAACTAGCCAAAATGACAAAACGAAGGAACTCTCCCCTGAAGAACCTCCAGGAAGAAGTCACAGCCACAGAATGCTCAACACTGACCTAAACAGCATCACTGAATAAGAATTTGAAAACCTTGTCATAAAATTAATAGCTGGGGTTGAGAAAAGCATCAAGGAAGCAACTGAGACAATGACTAGGAACTTTGAAAATAGGTGTGACGAGTTAAAAAAAGGCTATAGAGGAGGTGAATAACAAACTGGAGGCAGCCACCTCAAGGATTGAAGAGGCAGAGAGAAGAATAGGTGAATCAGAAGATATAGTTACAGCAAAAGAGGAAGCTGAAAAAAAGAGAGAGAGATTGATCCAGGAGCAGGAAAGGAGAATTCGAGACCTGAGTGATACAATCAAACGGAACAACATCCATATCATAGGAATTCCGGAAGAGGAAGACAGAGAGAAAGGTCCTGAAGGGATACTAGACCAAATTATAACTGAGAATTTCCTGAATCTGGGGAAAGAAAGAGACATTCAAATTCAACAGGCACAAAGAACCCCCTTAAGAAGTAACTTGAATCGGCCTTCAGCATGACATATCATAGTGAAACTGGCAAAATATAAAGATAAAGAGAGAATTCTGAAAGCAGGTAGGGAGAAAAGGGCCCTCACATACAAAGGGAAACCTATCAGAGAGGTTACAGACCTATCTAATGAAACGTGGCAGGCCAGGAAGGAATGGCAGGAAATCTTCAATGTGATGAACAGAAAAAGCATGCAGCCAAGAATCCTTTATCCACCAAGCCTGTCATTCAACATAGAAGGAGAGATAAAGGTGTTCCCAAATAAACAAAAATTGAGAGAATTCATGACCACCAAACCAGCCCTACAAAATCCTAAGAGGGACTCTATGAGGGAAATGTTGCAAAGAATACAAGGTGCCAGAGACACCACTATAAACATGAATTCTAGGGAGAACACAATGACTCTAAACCCACATTTTTCAATAATAACAGTGAATGTAAATGGACTGAATGCTCCAACCAAATGGCACAAGGTAACAGAATGGATTAAAAAAAAATCCATCTATTTGCTGTCTACAAGAGACTCATTTTAGACCTGAAGATACCTTCAGGTTGAAAGTAAAGGGATGGAGAAATATCTATCATGCGACTGGAAGCCAAAAGAAAGGCAGAGTAGCCATACTTATATCAGACAAACTGGACTTTAAAGTAAAGGCAGTAACAAGACATGAAGAAGAATTACACGGTCTCTCCATCAAGAAGAGCTAACAATTATTAATATCTATGTGCCAATTTTGGGAGTTCCCAAATACTTAAAACAATTAATCACAGACAGAAACAATCTTATTGATAGAATGTGCTAATTGCAGGGGATTTTAATACGCCACTGACAGCAATGGATAGATCAACCAGACGGAAAATCATAAAGAAACAATGGACCTGGGGGGAGCAGCAAGACGGCAGAGAAGTAAGGAGCCCCATTACCTTCGTCCACCCACAATTATCAAACTCAGAAGAATTAAAAAGCCACAGCTCTCTGATCTCCAAGAACCGAGGTATGTGGACAGACCTCTTATCGACAGCAGTCTCACGGTGAGTGAGTGCGAACTGGGACCGGAGACTTTAGGGGAGGGAGCACCGGGGTCGGAGACAAAGCCCCCAGGGGCTTGGCCCTGGGCCCGCTGAAACCCCCGTGTCCGTAGACGCACCGCTCCCAGCCAGGTGGGGTGGCCTGGAGACCAGAGGCGGACAGGTCAGCAGGGAGCTGCACGGCGCGGGGCGGCCGAGAGACCAGAGGCGCACAGATACCCCAATAGCCCCTCACGCAGGGCGGCCTGTGTCCAGAGGCGCATGGACCTTCACAGCCACTTGCTGCACCGCCCAGCAAACCAGGAGAGACCAGAGAAAGAGAAGTAGAGACTGAATCACTCACAGCGTAATCCCTGCAGAGGAGAGATTCAACCCGGGATTGAGGGCCACTGAGCGCTGAGAGAGATATCTGCCCCTTCATCAGGGGTATTCAGTCGGACCAGGCAGCTCACCAACTTCAGGTGGAGCCAGTGGAAAAATCTGACCTCACAATCCCCCTATTCCATCCCGACCAGAAAGCCGCCCACCTGCAGGCAATTTTAACTGTGGTGTCAATATTGAGTGTGTGGGAAAGGACTTAGAAACCAGGCAGAACTTAGAAAACAGAAATAATTAGATCCGCCCAAGGCACAAGAAGGTTGGACTCCAGAGAGTGGCTAGAATGCATGGTCTGAGGGGGACATGGGGTGCTCATCACCATTCTTCTCCTCGCATCCACCAAGGCGGGGCCTCAGAGAGCAGCCCTTGGGACCCGACCCACCTAATCCACCACGCCCATCTGCGCTGGAGAGCTGCTGTGCTTTTGCTTATTACCATTAATTGGTTATTTTTTCTTAATATTTTTAATTTTTAGTTGTCCCCTGTCTTCTCTTTACTATCTTCCTACTTCCTTCTTTTCTCCCTTTCCCCCAGGAATCTGGGAAAGACCAACAATTAGGCACTGCTGTGCTTAGATTAACTCTTACCATCCAGATAGTTTTTCCTATATTCCATTCTTATCTCCCCCAACCCCTACTGCAGGTTTTAAGCCCAAAGACTATACTTTATCTCTGAGTGTTGCTGTCCCCCCCACTCCCCGCCTGCTTTTTTTTCCTTTCTCCTTTTGTTTTTTTCTCTTCTTTTTTTTTCTCCTCTCTTTTCTTTCCTGTTCCTTTTTTTCTTTCCCCCTTAGGTTTGCTTCCTTATCAGTACATTTGTGTGCTTCTGTTTTCTGTGTGTTTGTCTGTCTGTTTTCATTTTCAGGGCTACCTCAAGAAACAACCC
>NC_043700.1:37963793-37965168 GCF_006229205.1 Suricata suricatta | reverse complement strand
TCTTCTTGATCCATTCGTCAGGGGATGGACATTTAGGCTCCTTCCATGTTTTGGCTATTGTTGACATTGCTGCTATGAACATTGGGGTACATGTGCTCCTATGCATCAGCATTTCTGTCTCTTTTGGGTAAATCCCCAGCAATGCTATTGCTGGGTCATAAGGGAGTTCTATGGATAGTTTTTTGAGGAACCTCCACACTGTTTTCCAGAGCGGCTGCACCAGTTTACATTGCCACCAACAGAGTAAGAGGGTGCCCATCTCTCCACACCCTCTCCAACAACTGTAGTCTCTTGCTTTGTTCATTTTAGCCACTCTGACTGGTGTGAGGTGGTATCTCAGTGTGGTTTTGATTTGTGTTTCCCTGATGATGAGTGATGTTGATAAAATAAACAAAATTGATAAACCTCTAGGTAGGCTCCTCAGAAAGAAAAGAGAAAACATGCAAATAGACAAAATCATGAAGGAAAATGGATCTATTACAACAGATCCCTCAGAAATACAAGCAACCATCAGAGATTACTATGAACAATTATATGCCAACAAACTGGACAATCTAGAAGAAATTTCTAAACATACATGCACTACCAAAATTCAAATGGGAAGAGATAGAAAATCTGAACAGACCCGTAACCAGTAAAGAAATCGAATCAGTTATCAAAAATCTTCCAACGAATAAAAGCCCAGGGCCAGATGGATTCCCAGGGTAATTCTACCAGATGTTTAAAGCGGAGTTAACACCGATCCTTCTCAAGCTATTCCAAAAAAACAGAAATGGAAGGAAGACTACCGGACTCCTTCTACAAGCACATATCACTCTGATTCCTAAGCCAGGCAGAGACCC
The DNA here is from genome assembly GCF_006229205.1 of Suricata suricatta. Lineage (NCBI taxonomy): Eukaryota > Metazoa > Chordata > Mammalia > Carnivora > Herpestidae > Suricata > Suricata suricatta. The sequence goes on along the minus strand of NC_043700.1, from coordinate 37,964,326 downwards.
AATGAAAAAAGAGAACTACAGGCCAATATCCTTAATGAATACGTATGCAAAAATACTCAACAAGATACTAGCAAATCGAATTCAACAGCATATAAAAAGTATTATCCATTATGATCAAGTGGGATTTATTCCTGGGTTACAAGGCTGGTGCAACATTCACAAATCCATAAATGTGATACACCACATCAACAAAAGAAAAGAAAAAAAAAATCATATGATCCTGTTGATAGATGCTGAAAAAGCATTTGACAAAATACAACATGTCTTCTTAATAAAAACCCTTGAGAAAGTTGGGATAGAAGGAACTTACTTAAACATCATAAAAGCCATTTACGAAAAGCCCACAGCCAATGTTATCCTCAATGGGAAAAAACTGAGAGCTTTCCCCCTGAAGTCAGGGACACGACAGGGATGTCCACTCTCACCATTGTTGTTTAACATAGTGCTGGAAGTCCTAGCATCAGGAATCAGACAACAAAAGGAAATAAAAAGCATCAGAATTGGCAAAGAAGAAGTCAAACTTTCCCTTTTCA
>NC_043700.1:37962087-37963693 GCF_006229205.1 Suricata suricatta | reverse complement strand
TGTCATGTGCACTCGAGAAGAAAGTGAATTCCCTAGTGTCAGGATGCAGAGTTCTAAATAGATCTATCAATTCCATCTGCTCCAGTGTGCCTTTCAGGTCTATTGTTTCTTTAGTGATTTTTTGGCTGGCTGACCTATCCATTGTTGTAAGTGGGGTATTAAAGTCCCCTGAAATTAGCACATTCTTATCAATAAGATTGCTTTTGTTTGTGATAAATTGTTTTATTTATCTAGGAGCTCCCAAATTTGGCGCATAAATGTTTATAATTGTTAGCTCTTCTTCATGTAGAGTCCCTGTAATTATTATATAGTGTCCTTCTTCATCTTTTGTTACTGCCTTTATTTTAAAGTCCAGTTTGTCCGATATAAGTATGGCTACTCCAGCTTTCTTTTGGCTTCCAGTCACATGGTAGATATTTCTCCATCCCCTTTCTTTCAATCTGAAGGTGTCTTCAGATCTAAGGTGAGTCTCTTGTAGGCAGCAAATAGATGAGTTTTGGTTTTTGATCCATTCTGCTATTCTGTGTCGTTTGACTGGAGCATTCAGTCCATTGACATTCAGTGTTATTACTGAAAAGTATGGGTTTAGATTCATTGTGTTCCCTGTAGAGTGCATATTTGTAGTTATGTCTCTGGTACCTTTATTCCTTGCTATGTTTCCCTCATAGAGTCCCTCTTAAGATTTCTTGTAGGGCTTGTTTGGTGGTCATGAATTCTCTCAATTTTTGTTTATTTGGGAAAACCTTTATCTCCTTCTATTTTGAGTGACAGACTTGCTGGATAAAGGATTCTTGGCTGCATGTTTTTTCTGTTCATCACATTGAAGATTTCCTGCCATTCCTTCCTGGCCTGCCACGTTTCATTAGATAGGTCTGTAACCACTCTGATAGGTTTCCCTTTGTATGTCAAGGCCCTTTTCTCCCTAGCTGCTTTCAGAAGTCTTTCTTTGTCTTTATATTTTGCCAGTTTCACTATGATATGTCGTGCTGAAGGTCAGTTTACGTTTCGTCTTAGGGGAGTTCAGTATGTCTCCTGAATTTCAATGTCTTTCTCTTTCCCCAGATTGGGGAAATTTTCATGTATAATTTGGTCTAGCACGCCTTCAAGTGCTCTGTCTTTGTCTTCCTCTTCAGGAACTCCTATGATACGGACATTGTTTCGTTTGATTGTATCACTCAGGTCTCTGATTCTCCTTTCGTGCTCCTGAATCATTTTCTCTCTCTTTATCTAGGCCTCCTCTTTTGCTATAACTGTGTCTTCTAATTCAAATATTCTCCTCTCTGCTTCTTCAATACATGCATTGGCAGCCTCCATCTTATTATTCTTCTCATTTAGAGCCTTTTTTAACCTGTCAGAGCTATTTTGAAGGTTCCTAGTCTTTGTATGAATATCTTCTCTGATAGCTTCTATTTTTTTTCAAGCCCAGTAATTAATTTTATGACAATCGTTCTAAATTCTTGTTGAGTTATGTTGCTTGTGTCTGTTTTGAGCAGTTCTGTAGCTGTGATTTCTTCCTGGAGTGTCTTTGGAGAAGAGTTCTTTCCTTTCGTTATTTTGGCTAGCTTTCTGTCTCTTGTCAGTTTTAAAAGCTCGTTCTGCATTGTGC
>NC_043700.1:37960748-37961987 GCF_006229205.1 Suricata suricatta | reverse complement strand
TGAATACTGAAAACGAACCATGGACTGAAGGGTGAAGGGGAGGGAGGGAGGGGGTGATGGTCATGGTGGGGGACACTTGTGGGGATAAGCACTGGGTGTTATATGGAAACCAATTTGACAATAAACTATTTTTTAAAAAAAGGAAAGAAACAATGGACCTGAACGACACATTGGAACATATGGAACTGATATATTAAGAACTCTGCATCCTGAAGTTAGGAAATTCACCTTCTTTTTGAGTGCACATGGCACATTCTCCAAGATAGATCACTTACTGGGGCATAAAGCAGCCCTCCATAAGTATAAACGAATAGAGATCATACCATGCACACTTTCAGATCACAATGCTATGAAACTTGAAATCAATCACAGGAAAAAGTCTGGAAAACCTCCAAAAATGTGGAGGTTAAAAACCACCCTACTAAAGAATGATTGGGCTAATCAGGCAATTAGAGAAGAAATTAAAAAAATATATGGAAACAAATGAAAACGAAAATACAACAATCCAACATCTCTGGGACACAGTAAAGGCAGTCCTAAGAGGAAAGTATATTGCAATCCAGGCCTATTTCAACAAACTAGAAAAAGTGCAAATTCAAACTCAAACAGAGCACCTACTGGAACTAGAAGGGGAGCAGCAAGAGCACCCCAAATCCAGCAGGAGAAAAGAACTAATAAAGATCAGGGCAGAAACAAACAATATAAAATCCAAAAGAACAGTTGAGCAGATCAATGAAACAAGAGTTGGTTCTTTGAAAAAATAAACAAAATTGATAAACCTCTAGCCAGGCTCCTCAGAAAGAAAACAGAGAGCACCTAGATAAACAAAATCCTGAATGAAAAAGGATATATTACAACCAATCCCTTAGAAATACAAGCAATAATCACAGATTATTATGAAAAAGTACATGCCAACAAACTGGACAACCTAGAAGAAATGGATAAATTCCTAAATGTACATGCACTGCCAAAATTCAAACAGGAAGAGAGAAAGCATGAATGGACCAATAACCAGTGAATAAATCAAATCCATTATCAAAAATCTCCCAATGAATAAGAGCCCAGGGGAATTCTACCAGACATTTTAAAGCAGAGATAAAACCCATTCTTCTCAAACTGTTCCAAAAACTAGAAATAGAAGGAAAACTTCCCAACTCATTCTACGAAGCCAGCATCACCTTGCTCCCCAAACCAGACAGAGATCCAGCAAAAAAAGAGAACTACAGACCAATATCCTTA
>NC_043700.1:37918373-37960648 GCF_006229205.1 Suricata suricatta | reverse complement strand
CTCAAAGCTAGAACAAACTATCTTAAAATTCATATGGAACCACCAAAGACCCTGAATAGCCAAAGTAATATTGAAGAAGAAAACCAAAACGGGAGGCATCACAATCCCAGACTTTAGCCTTTACTACAAAGCTGTCATCATCAAGACAGTATGGTATTGGCACAAAAACAGACACATAGACCAATGGAATAGAATAGAGAACCCAGAACTGGGCCTACAAATGTACGGCCAATAAATTTTTGACAAAGCAGGAAAGAGTATCTGATGGAAAAAAGACAGCCCCTTTAGCAGGTGGTCCTGGGAGAACTGGACAGCAACATGCAGAAGAATGAAACTAGACCACTTCCTTATACCATACACAAAAATAAACTCAAAATGGCTGAAGAACCTGAATGTGAGACAGGAAACCATCGAAACCCTCGAGGAGAAGTTAGGAAACAACCTCCTTGACCTCAAAAGCAGCAATTTCCTATTCAACACATCCCCAAAGGTAAGGGAAATGAAAGCAAAACTGAACTCTTGGGACCTCATCAAGAGAAAAAGCTTCTGCACTGCAAAGGAAACAATCAAGAAAACTAATTAGGCAACCAACAGAATGGGAAAAGATAGTGGCAAATGACATACCAGATAAAGGGCTAGTATTCAAAACCTACAAGGAACTCACCAAACTCCACACTCAAAAAACAACCCAGTGAAAAAATAAGCAGAAGACATAAACAGACACTTCTCTAACGAGGACATCCAGATGGCCTATAGGCACATGAAACAATGCTCAACATCACTCATCAGGGAAACACAAATCAAAACCACACTGAGATATAACCTCACACCAGTCAGAGTGGCTAAAATGAACAAATCAAGAGACTATAGATGCTGGCAAGGGTGTGGAGATATAGGCATTCTCCTACACTGTCGGTGGCAATGTAAACTGGTGCAACCGCTCTGGAAAATAGTGTGGAGGTTCCTCAAAAAACTATCAATAGAACTCTCTTATGACCCAGAAATAGCACTGCTAGGGATTTACCCAAGGGATACAGAAGTGCTGCTGCATAGAGGCACATGTGCCCCAATGTTCATAGCAGCAATGTCAACAATAGCCAAAACATGGAAAGAGCCTAAATGTCCATCACCTGATGAGTGGATCAAGAAGATGTGGTATATATGTATGTATATATATATAAACATATATATGTGTATATATATGTATATATGTGTATATATATGTATATATATATATATACACAATGGAGGATTATTACATGGTAATGAGAAAGAATGAAATCTGGCCATTTGTAGGAAGGTGGATGGACCTCAAGGGTGTCATGCTAAGAGAAATAAGTCAGGCAGAGAAGGACAGATACCATATGTTTGCACTCATAGGTCTAACAGGAGAACAGGAGAAACCTAATGGAAGACGAGGGGGAGGGCAAGAGGGAGAGAGAGGGACGCAAAACTTGAGAGACTATTGAATACTGAAAACGAACTGAGGGTTGAAGGGAAGGGGGAGGGGGGAAAAGAGGTGGAGGTGATGGAGGAGGGCACTTGTTGGGAAGAGCACTGGTTGTTGTATGGAAACCAATTTGACAATAAACTATTAAAAATAAAGAATTCAGCAGTCTGAAAAAAAAATACCAGCAGCATTTTTCAAAGAACTAGAAAAAGTAGTCATCAGAGTGACTAACATTAACAACTCAGGCAACAACAGATGTTAGCAAGGATGTGGAGAAAGAGGATTTCTTTTGCACTGCTGGTGGCAATGCAAACTTGTGCAGCCACTCTGGAAAACAATGTGGAGATTCTTCAAAAAATTAAAACTAGAACAACCTAGTAAATTGCACTACTAGGTATTTACCCAAGGGACACAGCAGTGCTGTTTCAAAGGCATGCACCCCAATGTTTATAGCAGCACTACTGACAAAGTATGAAAAGTATAGAAAGAACCCAAATGCCCATCAATGGATGAATGGATAAAGAAGATGTGGAATACATATGCCATGGAGTATTACTCAGCAATCAAAAAGAATGAGATCTTGCATTTGCAACTATGTGGATGGAACTGGATGGTATTATGCTAAGCAAAATTAGTCTGAGTAAGACAAATATCATATGACTTCACTCATATGAGGACTTCAAGATACAAAACAGATGAACATAAGGGAAGGGATGCAAAAATAATATAAAACAGGGAGGGGGACAGAACATAAGAGACTCTTAAATATAGAGAAAAAACAGAGGGTTGTTGGAGAGGTTATGGGAGGGGAGGTGAGCTAAATGGGTAAGGGGCATTAAGGAATCTACTCTTGAAATTATTGTTGTACTATATGCTAACTTTGATGTAAATTAATTTTAAAAAGAGTATCCAAAATCTATAAAGAACTTATCAAATCAGCACACACACACACACACACACACACACACACACACACACACATCCAGTTAAGAAATGGGCAGAAGACATGAACAGGCATTTTTCCAAAGAAGACATCCAGATGGCTAACAGACACATGAAAAATTGCTCAACATCACTCATCATCAGGGAAATACAAATCAAAACCATGATAGGATACCACTTTACACCTGTCAGAATGGCTAAAATTAATAACATAAGAAACAATAGGTGTTGGATAGGATGTGGAGAAGGGAACTCTCTTACACTGTTGGTGGGAATGCAAACTAGTGAAGCCACTCTGAAACACAGTATGGAGGTTCCTCAAAAAGTAAAAACAGAACTACCCTACAATCCAGCAATTGTAGTATTAGGTATTACCCAAAGGATACAAAAATACAGATTTGAAGTGGTACTTGCTTCCTGATGCTTATAGCAGCATTATCAACAAAAGTTAAATTATAGAAAGAGTCCAAGTGTCCATGGACTGATGAATGGATAAAGAAAATGTGATATATATACACAGTGAAATATTACTCAGCCATCCAAAAGAATGAAATCTTGCTATTTGCAATTACATGGTTGGAGCTAGAGTGTTTTATGCTAAGTGAAACAAGTCAGTCAAAGACAAATACTATCTGATTTCATTCATATTGGAATTTAAGAAAACAAAACAAATAAACATGAGGGAAAGGGGCAGCAAGGAGAGAGGCAAACAAACCATAAGAGACTCTTAATGATAGAGAACAAACAGGGTTGATGGAGGGAAGAGGGTGGGGATAGGATAGATGGATGATGGGTATTAAGGAGGGCACTTGTTTTGATGAGCACTGGACATTGTAGGTAAGTGATCAATCACTGAAATCTACTCCAGAAACCAATATTGCACAGCTTGTTAACCTGAAATTAAATAAAATAATAAATGGAAAGAAGAATAGCTAATTCCTCTGATGGTAGATCTTTTGGGATATCAGAGCCAGTTTTCACAGGATAAGGAGCCATTCCAGGTCTATTAGGGCTATGTGGATGGGAGATCCCTGGGATTCATAGCTGCCATTTAGACTTCTATTCCCATAAGGAGAGGAAGGGGATATGGGACCTGACAACACCATTCAAACCTTTTCATCAATGAAGAAATGAGGAGAAATGCTAACCCCAAAATTTCTTGGTAAGCAAAAGCATTCCCTAGCCAATAGGCTAAATGGGCCAGATGACTAGAGCAGATATCATGACCAAACTGCACATATATAAGGCAATATGACTCAGTGCTGTCTGTTGGTGTGATATGATTTTAAATTCACTTGTTTATGACTTAAGTGAAGTTGTTTTAACCCACTTGTTTATGACAAAAACAAAAACCATTGTTTTGATGCAAAACTAAAGTAAGATGTGCCAGGGTATCATCAGCATCTGTTCTCACCAGTTCAGAACTCTGGAGCTCAACTACTGGTATTTAGACTCTATATTCTGAGAGTTTGTGAAGACTACCTGAGGCTGATCTGGGCAAGGTTACACATTGCTGATCTAAGTCAGCTCTTTGAAGACATTGGGAGCAATTAGCTCCTGCAACAGTAAAGGCACCTCTTTTAATCGTGGTGGCAAAAACCATACAATAGCCCTTTGAAGAATATCATCGTGCCTGTCAATCCCAGTGGTATCATTTGCTACCAATGCGCTCTAGCAACAGGGGATTTTTACTTTGGTCCTGGCAGCTGCACATCAGCTTTCAGTTGGCTAAGCCATCTCTCCCAAATACCAAATCACATAAAGGTACACCTCAAATAAATTTGGATTTTAATTCTTAAGTCTTCCCTCTCCTGGAATAATAGTATAATTAAACTATCATTGATTTGGACTATGTCATTTCTTTATTGGTTTGTTAAGAGAATTATCCTGTATGTTATTGGCTTGTGAAATTTCCACAGTGATTCTTTATTAAATCAATTTCAGGGAAAGATGAACTCTGTCTCTGAGAATCATTTGTCTCCAAAACAAAGCACCTGGGAATCATGACTACCAGACAGGTGCCTAGCCCTGTACGAACAGTACGGTCATACAGTGTCTGATAGTGACCACAATTCAAATGTCCTCATCAATGGCACAAGGGAAAGTCTGCCCCAGGAAGATGGCCTGCTGGCTGGGAGACAAAAGGAGCCAGATGCCTGGGGGCAGGTTGGCAGGGTGCACTGCACATGTGTCAGCCATGATGATTCAACCTCCATGCACCCTGGATCCAGGACTTGTAGGGATGGACCTTGTCCCCCATGGGGACTTTGTGGGATTCACAGCAACACAAAGATCCACCCTGCTCCAAAATTCAGTTGCCTGTAGACTGATCTCAAGGAACACCCTAGCCTTGCCATCCTGGGCACCACTGAGAATTCCACTAATAGAGACACCTGGGGAAACTGACTCCCCATGTAGCAGCACAGGTCAATAGTCTGACTCAAAGAACTTCCCCACTCTGCAAGGGTGCAGTGCAGGGAACCCTGAATCTATGAAGACAGCCTGGGGTAGCCCTGTTCACTCAAGCCTAGAGGACCAGGATACCTGGGGGGGGGGCGGGTAGGCAGGGATCATTATGCACATGCTCCTGCAACTCCCATCCTGCAATAGAGTCTCTAGGATTAGTCCCTTGGTCGAGGCTATGTAGGTACAGGCTGAGCCACAGGTAGGGACTGCTGGGAAACACACTAGGCTGCCAGAATCCACTCTGTTTTATAGCAGAATAGTTGTTTCCTCTAATGCCAGATTTCATGAGATCTCAGAAGCCATTCTGGGCCTGACCAAGGATATGTAGTATGGGAGACACCTAGGAAATACAATTGCAAGACAGGCCCCTAGTCCCATAAAGACAATAAGGCCCATGGGTTCTGAAGGTGGTCACCATTCAAGTGTTTTCACCAATGGTGCAGTTCTGGGAAAGACTATTCCAAGAAAATGGCTTGGTCTGCAAGGACAGGCCCAGTATAAAGGAACAAGAGGTCCTAATACTTGGGGGCAGGTGCACCAGAGCAGATTGTACATGGAAAGCTGCTGTGACTCATGTTCAGGCACCTTGGGATGGTCTTCCATATCCAGGACTTGTGGAGATAGGTTGAGCCCCCCATGGAGACTTCTGGGGGACCCACTGGAAAACACAGTTGTTCTTTCCCCAAATCCATATTTCAAGGAACTTGTTAGTCTTGCCATTCTGACATAGCCTAGAATTCTGCTGAGAACACCTAAAAGATCTGACTCCCACCAAGGCTCCATGTATCCTCCAGGCATAGCTCTGCAAGGGTCTGACTCAAAATGAGCTTCCCCACTCTGCAGCAGAATTGCAGTTTGGGAAAGTCCTAGATCTAGGAAGATGACCTTCTGGGATTGGGTAGCCCCTTTTCACACAGGCCTAGAAGTCTTGGATGCCTTAGGCAGGTTGTAGGGGTGATTTGTATGTGCAGACTATGGGACTAAACATCCTTGCTCTCTGAAGTTGGTCCCCATATCTCAGCCTTTTAGAGATAGGCCATGCCACATGTGGGACCTTCTGGGGAACATACTGGGGTGCCAAGGTCTATTCTGCCTTTAGAATTACCAATTTTCCTCAAGTTGGATATATGTAGAATACTACACACACACACACACACACACACACACACACACACGAATTGCACAATAACAAATATAGCAACAGATATACTTTTTAAATGCAAGCCTGAATTTAGTAACATAATTTTCTGCCTAGTTACTTTGCATATCTAGTACAATTTTTCTGCTGGCAGCTCTGTGAATCAGACTTCCTCCTATGTCAATGGTGACTTTGTGAAGCTATATAATCCTTCAGAAGGCAAATTGGCAATATGTAAAGAATTAAAAAAATATTGAAGCCCTCTGGCCCATAACTCTGAGAATCTATTTTAAGGAAATAATCTAACCTATAAGAAAACCATATGCTCACAGATGTTCATTGTAAAAATTTTAATGATGAAAAATGGAAGCAATTATATGCTAATTAATGGAGAATGATTATGGTACGTCATAGAAGGAATATTATGCAGAAATTAAAATTACTGCACAGGAAATCATATTAAGGAACAGAGCACAAAACAAGTCTTTATTGGTACAACTGAGAAGAAAATTTTAAAAATGTACAGTTTATGAGTTACGGTAGTAGGTGACTTTCTCCTTACTAAGTGTTTTATGATTTTCCTACTACAATAAAAGTAAAAATCAAAGCATAATTGAGCTTCTTAAAGCATAATTGACCTGTAAGAATGTACTTTATTATTTGTGATTCAACTAAGCACATCAAAATAAATGACAAGAAGTTTTGGCCTGTCATATTCATTTGTTAATTTTCCCCCTTAATTTCAAACAGTGCTGAAGAAGAACAAAACATTTCTTGAATGCTTTAGGAATGTCTTGGAAACCAAACTCATTATATGATAGCAAACACTGTATCTCAAAGTGGCCATTGCATAGAAGGGGTCAGGCAGCATATCCACTCCTCATAAGTCAAGCCAAGGGGCTGTGCTATCTCCCCACCTGGTCCAAGGCTCAGAAACACCTGGCCAAGTTTTCAAAACTGCCCATATATTCATTTACAGTGAGAGAGGAAACTGCCCCATGAACAGAAAGGAGCACCACATGCAGTGGATAGTCTTACCTCTGTAGCTAGACCCACACAGGAAGCCAAACCATTGGGAGCATTACTGTGACCCGCTACATTCCAGTCCATCTCTACATTAGGATTGTCCCACCTGAGGTCCACACCACTCTTAGCCAAACTGAAACTCTCTCTGCCATGGGCAGCAATTGCCAGGACAGCTGATGCTTCTCCTTTGCCCTTCTGTTTCCATTTTCCTTCTCTGTCCTGCTCTGTGCCTCATATATCTGCCTTGCCAGCCTACATCCAGAGGTTTTCTTGCCCTCTGGCTTCTATTTTTTTTAATTTTTCTTATATTTATTTATTTTTGAGAGACAGAGAGAGACAGTGTGAGCAGGGGAAGGGCCAGAGAGAGAGAGAGGGAGACACAGAATCTGAAGCAGGCTCCAGGTTCTGAGCTGTCAGTCCAGAGCCCAACGTGAGGCTTGAACCCACAAACCGTGAGATCATGACCTGAGCTGAAGCTGGATGCTTAACCAACTGAGCCACCCAGGCGCCCGCCCTCTGGCTTCTAGCTGGAGGCCAGTGAAGGCAGCAGCAAGATAGTTGAAGAACAGGGAGAGAAAGAGTGTTTCCCCAACTGCCCACTGAATGGCCATCAATTTGACAGTGCCTGTCAGGTCCAAGGATGTCATTCCTCCCTCAGTGGTGACAGCTCCTCACTGTGGAAAGCCTCCAGATGCTTCACCTTCTTTTGTTGGTTTGCTTGGTCCTATCCACAACTTTGTAAGTAATCTGTTATTAAACTCTCTTCAATTAACACTTTAAGTGTACCATCTATTTTCTCCCAGGACAAGTTTGACCTGAGGCCTCTCCACTGTATGTACTTCAAAGGTTAATCAATGGACCAACTCTTCAGTCAACTAATGGGAGCTTTTCTAGATCAGCATTGGCCAGTGAAGCTTTCTGTGATGGTAAAAATGTCCATCTGCGCTCTCTAACATAACAGCCATTAGCCAAATTGTCTATTGAGCACTTGAAATGTGATTAATGAGACTGAAGAACTGATAATTTCATCTAATTTTCACTAACTTAAATTTAAATCACTATATATAGTCTCCATATTTGACAGCACAGACCTAGCCATTTGCTTAGTCAAGTACTATTGGCTTGGTAGTTACTTGTTTGTCCTTCGAATGATATGCCTGTGTCTAATCTTCTAAGGTAGCAGTCTTCCAGGCCTTACAGCAACTGTATCCAAAGAGTCTAGACAACTTGCCAAAATGGGTTGTGTGATAGTAGTTATGGGAGTCCAGGAGCTGGAACTCCCTTTAGGCAGGGGGAGGTGTAACAGTGCTGCACAGGGATTGTTTCATGGAGTCCCTCTTTCTGCTGGGGAAGTGGAATACAATTTTTTTCCTTTATCCAGATAGGAAAAAAAAGTCAGTAAATAGATAATAAGTTCAGAGTGGAGGAGTGACTTACTGACTGTGAGTTGGGGAGAGGAACTGGATATGCATAAACCAGGCTTTCTCCAACCTCCTGGGAACTAGCTGTCTGTTAAAAACATGTGTTCTGCCCTCTTCTCCATCAGGAAACCACACAAGGCAGACCCCCAGGTAGAGGGCCTGAACTGACCCAATATGTCTAATTCTGGGACTCACTATCAAAAAGACTTTTTCACAGTAAATATAAACTGCCTTACAATTTGCCAGTACTTATTGGAGTCACCTCGGTCTCCCATCTGCTTTATTCTTGTCTTACTTCTTAAATAGTTCACAACTTGGGAAAGAAAGTGTGGTGTTATTATTGGGACTCTTAACACACTCAATTTATGAGTCTGGTAAGTATTTTGTGATAATGACAATACCATCTGATATGGCAGGGAGAGTTATAGGAACAATGTAACCCCAAGAAGCAGCTCTTTAAAAGGAAGTGTGGACAGCAAATGTAGGAGCAAGGATGTAGGAGCAAGGATATACAGCAAGGCTTATCATCAGTATGAGTCTGAATTGAACACTGTTTTGATTGTTACTTTATCAGTTGGGTATGCAGCTCTATCAAGGAATGCACTTTGTTTCCTTCATTGTTGAACTGTTGGCACTTAGTAGTGTTTGTCCATAGTAGCTGCTCAATAAATAGTTTTTGAATGAATAAATGAAACACAATTGCAATGGTAGAATCATAGACCTCCTTTACAGGTGAATACACTAAGGTCAGAGGACCTGATTACTCATGGAAAATATGCTGATTCATGTCAGAAGTCAGGCTCCCAGGCTCCCACTCCTGCACCTTCTATAACGTGTTGATTTTCCTCTCCTCCAAGCTGCCTCCCAACCCGAGGCTCCTGACAAATCAGCTCACCTTTAACCTAATTTACTTAAATTCTCTTTAATCTCAGACTATAATTTTTTGGATTAGTCAAGCAAAGTAATTCCTCTCCCTAAAACATGGCTTGTCTACTCTTGTCTTGAACCTCTGTGCATGCTATCCTCACTATCTGAAAAAGGCAGTGCCTCACCAAACCAGATCTTTTTAAACTGCCATTCAAACTGTCTCTCTTGTAAGAACTCCTTCCTGATCAACCTTTACCCCACTTTAGTTGTACCATTAAGGTATTTATTTTACTTATTTATATTACTATTCTTGTGAGCTATGGTCGTTTATGTAGAACATTTGGTAGAATTGAGAGACAATAGTAATGTCACTCAGCTCTCATTTATTTGCCTCTCTCCAGAAATTACTTCCGTCCACTTCAGGTCCCACCTGAGACACAGGGTGGGACCCAACAGCCATGTTTGTACTTTTAAGATACTATCTCCCTGGTCATGGATGAATAATCCAAGTGTGAACAGCTGAGTCAACATGAGCTAATCAGATGTTTCTCCCAGAAACTGGAACTTTTGAGTTAAGAGACATAGAGTTTTTTTGTGGGGAGGGAGGTATTGAGGAGAGGATCTTGCTACTGAATCGTGTACAAGACAACATTCTAGAAAGAAGCTTCACAAACCCACCTGCTGAGGTTCCTGATCCCCTTTTCTACTGCTTGAGTTTTCAGAGTTCCTTTGAATACATACCCCAGCATCTTTCCAGTATATTCTTGCTTCTGCATTAGCCAGCTAGAGTTAGTTTCTGTGAATTGCTGTCAACCAAGATATAATTCATTCTCCTCATTTTATTATTTTTTAAAGTTTTTTAAAATTTGTTTTGAGAGAGAGAGAAAGAGCACACAAGTGGGAGAGAGGCAGAGAGAGAGAGGAGAGAGAGAGAATCCCAAACAGGCTGTGCACTGTCAGCATAGAGCCCAACATGGGGCTCAAACCCATGAATGGTGAGATCATGACCTGAGCCAAAACCTAGAGTTGGATGCTTAACTGACTGAGCCTCCCAGGCCCCCCTTAATCTCCTCACTTTAAAGATAAGAAAACCTGAGGCCTGGAAATACCTTCCTTTTTACTTCCACTAGCTTGTCATTCACCTTTTTCCTGTCACCCTCCTTACCCATATCCCATTTTCTTTTCCCTGCCCCATGCTTGTGAGTGCATACAGGTGAAAAAGCACTCCTTACTGTATGTAAAGTATGATCCATCTCCCTCTTCTCCAAAACTGCATGGCTATGTTTCAAGGGAGGCATTTTATAAAATATGCATTGTCTTTAAGGCCTTCTTGCCCTTGTTCTCTCCAGAGCTATCCATCACTGTCACCCATCAAGGCTGAGATCCAGTAATGCAAAAAGCCCATAACAAGACTCTGTAGATACCCTGCAAGTTTTACCAGCCCAAAAATTAAAACCGAAGTTCTTGGTTCCATGACAAGAGACAGCAATAGCTGACACTTCCAGCTCAAAGATTTAGATTTTTTATGTAGCTCTGCTTCTTTGTAAAGCTGTGGACAAAGGACTGGATTGTGTTTAGACAGCTCTCCTTTAAATGCCACTATCAATGCTGCCAATACTCACAGGGCTGGGAAGCTAGGGTACAACATGAATGGGAATAGAAACTACCCTCTTTGTAAAGATTAAAACAGAATAGAAGTCCTAGCTAATTTATTTACTTATGTTAAATTCTGCTGTGAGAAAAGGTAGCTATTTCTCACAGCAGAATTTGATGATGGGATTTAATGTCTTTCAGAAACTCACATTATTTTTTGATATTTTTTAAAAATACCTTTTTACAGTAACTACACCACTAAATTCACAAAGATGGGCCATTTAATTGTAATTTTAAAACAAAAATTTAAAAGGAAGCTTGCAATGCCTTGGGGAATAAAGACTATTAGTTTTTTAAATTAATTCTGAAGTTTGATTTGTCATCTGTGGCTTGATTTTTAGTACCTAATGATAACTTAGTACTTGTATATGTTCAGTTCAGTTTGGCAGCAATATTTATTAGGCATTGCACTTACTGTGTACCCAGATGTCTTGAAGTGTCTTTAAGGAGTTTAGTAACTCAATATAGAGACAAGTCTTACACGTATAAAACAAACTACCTAAGACAGAATAGATTTATCCCATGGAGGTAAAAAAGCAGGGCATGATTATATAAATATGTTTATGATTTTCAGAGAGTGGCTTCCCTTTCAAAAGCATTATATCAATTGACTATTCTGCAATCCAAATTACAAAGCACACTTAATAGACAAGACATTATGCAATGACTCTAAAAATGGAACACTTCATTAAGTACATCTTTAAGTATTTAAATCAAGGAGAATAATTTTCAAGACGTGTTTCATAACCACTTAAATAACACCATTTTCAATGAAGTTAGAAAAGTCCAGAGATGCCTTAAAAATTTATTTCCCTGTTTGATTTCAGTTGAAAAGCCTGTTAGACAGCTTCACTTCCAGACAAGCATGCTGGTTCAGAAGGCATAAGCTCCAGCCAGATGCTCACTCCATGAGTGACTCAGGAACATGCTTGTTGTTTTGTGGCAGGGGAGGCCAGCACTGCAGAAAGATTGCCTTCTGTGGATGCCAAGCATACTTTAGGATTGCCACATGGTTGACACAAATTCAAGGGAATGTGAAATGTGACAAAGAAGATTCCCAATCAGTTTTTCATTCTAGGATGACAAAATGTGTTCTAGTTAAGGACATAACTGGGAGTCCAATGGTCTGGATTTGTATCCTGGTTCTACCATTCTTTAGCTGTGTAATCTTAAGGCAAGTAACTTCTCTGCCTCACTTTACCTTTCTGTAACATGGAGATAACAAAGGTTTTTTATGATTGTTAAATGAATTAAAACATGAAAGACATGTGGTGCCTGGCACACAGTAAACACTCAATGTAAGCTTTTTTTTTTTTTTAACTGAAGACTATTTGAATTGTTTTCTAAACAGTATATCAGTCCACAGAAGGAGGTAGTCTCTGGACCCTTTTCCTCAGGACCACATCCACCCAAGAAAAGAAACAGTGAAGAATGACAAAGTCTTTCTGAATATTTGCTGCATCCACTTTAAATATCATTTCTGTCTGCATGTGTGCCTACATTCTGTTGTCTATTCATGCTATGTGATCTGGAACCCTGCAAATCTCAAGGTAGGCTTCTGAATTGAGTTAATAAACTGAGATCATTTTATCGTTTTTTTTCCATTCCGAAGCATATCGTAGGCAGAGGACAAAAATAGAGACAAGCAAAGAGAGAAGAGAGAACAAAGAAGCCTGTGCAAGATAATCCTCCTAGAGAGATGAAGATTCTACCTCACCAGTGTTTTCAATACTTAAATCAACCCTGTGACATTTCTGTAACCATTGGGCATTTTATTTTTTTTAAATAAATGTTTACTCATTTTTGAGAGAGAGTGTAAGAGCAGGGCAAGGGCAGAGAGAGAGGGGGACAGAGGATCCAAAGGGGACTGTGTGTTTATGATGGTGAGCCCAATACAGGGATCAAACTCATGAACCATGAGATCAAGACCTGAGCTGATGTTGGACGCTCAATCGACCAAGCCACCCAGGTGCCCCACCAATGGGCCTTTTAATAGTGTAGGTGGTGATCATGACATTTAAAATTTGAGTGTACTTTTTTTTTCCCCCCAAAATAATCCTGGTCTTCCACTATAGGAATCTGGTAGAAATCTATTTGAAATCTTTATTACATCAATCTAAAGAATGTTACCCTGTCCCAAAGGACTGAAAACCTGAGGGCAAAGGCCTTATCTCTTGCTTTTTTAACATACTCTCCCACCCAGCACTGTGCTTAGAACATACTGGCAGCAGCACATATTTTTTTGACTGTTAGATCAGATCATGGAAACTTGGACCTGAGAATAATTCAAATAGTTCAGTTCCACATGGGTACACATGCATTTGTACTGCTCCCTTTGGAAGTGCTGAGGGGACATGCTGGGAATATTCAAAAAATATTCAAGTGTTTGAAACCTAGAGAGGGTTCTAGTCTCCAAAGCCTCACATATCACTAGCCACTCACTAATCACTGTACAATAGGGTCCAGATCTGACATCATATTACCTTTGACACATGGCAAAGTAGTTCTGAAATTCATCTAGATGCATCATTATAACAAATACTGAAAGGATCTTTATATCCCCCCAGACCTTTGTTCTTAGTGAGGCTCTAGCAAACTGCCATTGGCTGATAAATGTTTGACACATCAACACTAAATCTAAATGGCCTGGTCTTGGATTTCAGATCCATCTTTAAGAATAAAAAAAAAGTAAATGGTTATAGAAACATATTTTGGTTCCTATTGATGCAAATAGAATTTCTGATTTGTCCACACTTAAACTTCAAACCATTAGGTGCTTGATTTGTGAAAAGAAAAATAAATATTTTGACAAGTGGGTAGATCTTATCATGGGCTGGAAAAATCAGACTACTGGCATTTTCAAAATCATCCCTATTATCCTTTATTATATGTATAGAATAGTGATTGAAACTTGGGAATTTATTGCATTTGTCTTTAATTACACTTAACTCAGATTATCAGCCTAATTAGTTGTCTGCTTCTCAAGATTTATAAAACTGTAGAATTTTAAGCTTTTATTTATTTTTATTTTTATTTTATTTTTATTTTTTGCTTACTTTTATTTTTTAAATATTTATTTATGTTGAGAGATAGAGAGAGAGGAAGCATGAGCAGGAAAGAGGAAGACAGAGAGGGAGAGAGAGAACTCCAAGCAAGCTCCCACTGCCAGCACAGAGCCTGGTGGTGGACTCGATGTCACAAACTGTGAGATCATGACCTGAGCTGAAAGTAAGAATCAGATGCTTAACCGACTGAGCCACTGAGGTGCCCCTAGAATTTAAAACTTTTAGACTCCTTTTCTTATAAATCCTTCACAATGTAGTTGAGGAAACTGAGACTGGAGAGAGGAGAGACTGAACCCCGGACCTCTTATTTGTTCTGTAAGAGCCAAGCTAAGCTTCCAGGTATTCCTGCTCTTCTTTGCATTCTTCGTTTGGTCTTTATTCTGCTCGAAACTGTCATTTTTCTTTCTATAATAGGCCATTTCTACGAAACAGTAGTATTCAGATTGTAGGGACTCATTTCCAGAAGCATAGGTGTTTTAGTTAATGATCAACTCACTACTTCCAACAGTGGAGCTGAAAAAATTTCCCTTTGTTTTTTAATTAAGTTAGTCCCCTGCCAAAGAACACAAACACACTAGATGTGGGAAAACAGAAGCCTGTCCCAGTGCTGTCTATTGTCACAATGATTATCAATTTGGGGAAGGAGAGACTACTAGCTAGCTGCAATAAATATAGCTCAGACCATTCTGAGCAGTGGCCTAAGGCTGGCATGTCCCCAGGGAGGGAAAGGAAGTGATTCCATTGAGGATTCCAATGAGTTTAACAGAACAAAAGAAACAGAATGTATGTCATTCCACAGGCTAAGAAGGACCAAAGGATACCAGCTATCATGAGGGTAATGGTCATGGCTCTCATTGAGAATGACCAGTTAAGCATGAGCTCCAAGCTCATGGATAAAATAACCCACCAATCCTTCAAGTTACCATGACAGAAGCCAATTATATGCTTGCAATTCAAATATAATATTTGTGCCTAAGAAACTTTATATTATTGTACTATAACACATTTTGTCATCTTTATTATACTAGAATATTTATAAGCTATAGCCCAGAGAAGGGAGCAGTTTATCAAGTAAAGAGGAAAAGTCTTTTTACCTGATAATATTTGCTCTGAGAGCCCAGATTACCCCCATAGATGAATTTCCTCTAAGGACCCATATTAATACAGATGATTAATGAAAATAAAGAAATCAATTTTTTCTTTAATGAAACTAAATAAATAACTTCCTAAAATTTCCCTTTCTGGATATTTGGTCACCTTAATTCAGTATTTTCTTTAATTAAAATAAATAAACAAATAACTTTCTAAAATTTATCTTTCTAAGTGTTTGGTCATTCCAGAGGTCCTATACCATTTTGCACAGTGGCAAGTGAAGTACTTTTCACTGTTCCATTTTCACAGAGAAAGATGGAGTATTTTGGCCCCGTGAATCCTACTTGGTGAAATCCTACTTGTTACTTTATGTAGTGAGTGGTCTTTAGCTTTACTTTGTGATTGTGCTCAGGATTTCAAAAAAATCCCCAATAAGGGTTAAACCACTAAAGATGGAGCATGTCAATTCAGGGAATTTAAAATACCTTTTCAAGTTGAGCCACTGTCATTGCATGGGATAAGAACTCCTTTCTTTTTTGAGTGTTTAAAGCAAAACTATTTACCACACTGTTCTATCTATTCCACTCTCTCTTCCTCATGATTCATCTCTCTTGTAGTTTAACAACTGATCTTTTCAATTCTCCTCACCTGCTCCAATTTCAACCCAAAGATTACAACATATTGGATATTTGATTTTAATGTGGCTTAATTTTCCTTCTTATTTGGCCTTCCAACCTTGGACATGCTCTGATTATCCAGTGAGCCCACAGGTCAGTATTAGAGCTGCTTTCTTAATTTTAGAAAAATATAGTCCTTATTCTGCTACACTTCTGATACTGATGGGTCAATTATGTAATCTTAGCTTTTAGAGTGCTGTTAGAAGTGTATTTTGGTAGCATTGTAAATCTTAACCATAAGATTGTTAGAAAGTAGAGCCAATTTTTATAAGCTGTCATGAAAGTGATAGGGGACAATGAGAGGGTTAGCATCTTGGAACCAAAACATGATTCCAGGGCTTGTAAAGGTAACCTGTTATGTGGGGGGCCACAAAGGTCTCCTGTACGGGCCACCAAATGTGTGGTTCCCTGATCAGATAGACAGGTGGGGCCATCAAATGTGTGTGACCCGATAACTTGGAGACCAGTGGTATGAGAGGTGAAAGAATTCACCCACGGCACAACAGAGGAGATAGAAGTTTATTTGAATACACCACAAGGGAACAGGGGACAGACAGCACAGTGAAGAGGAGACTATCTGCAGGCAGTGATGGGGGAAGGGCTGTAGTTAAAGGAGGAAGGTGAAGAAGTATGGGAACATATGCAATTTTCCTTTTTTGGTACCTGTGAGTAACCCATTGGTCACATAGGGCTTATAGATATTTTGATGTGAGTTGCCTAATGGGCCTGTTTGTACTCAGCCTGGGGGTGGGGGCGGGGGGAGGGGGGGCAGCCCCGTAGATCCTTCTACCTTATTCAGGTTTCCATTGTTCAAGTTAGTTGCCTAAAAGGAGCTTCTACATTCCCCCCTGAACAACTTTGAGCCTTAAGTCTTTAAAGTTGCTGAGGATGGAAGACCTTATCTTCTGTCACTGCTTCATATTGAATGAGAGGCATAGAGATGTCTGTACCTATGGGTCAACATTGATCAGTTGGGATTTAATAGAAACTATGGAAGGCCAAGGCAGCTGTGTCTAGAGTTGATAACATATGGGAGTCTCCTTGAACAGAGAGAATCATCTATCAGCTTGAAGTTAGAGCAGTAAAGGAGTCTTGGCACCAGGTGAAGAACCATGGGAGAAAATAGCAAAGCATGATTAGAGTAGTGCTGGAGTCCAGCTCCAGCAGGTCCAGGGTCCCCTGAAGGGGTGACGGCTTCGGCAAAAAATGGAGTGAGAGAGCCATGTGTTTCCGGCATCTCTATCCTATCCAGTTTTGAGTCTTTATTTATAGATTTAAGTGTTAACATGACATCAAAAAGTGAAATTTTTACAAATAACTCTCAGAGATAAGATGCTTTGAAAAGGGTGCAGAAACAGGTTTTACAGAGGCATTTTTGCAGAACTACTCTAATTACAATGAGGTAATTTACACATCATAGGATAACAAGATATTCTCAGTGAAAAGCAGATAACATACATATTTGTTTGAACCAGTAGTAAATCTTACAACTAAGAAGATAGCAGAATGTTTTCAGTGAGAAGCAGACAGCAAACACATTTATTTATAACAATAACGCTAAGATTCATGCATTCTGTCTGGCTCACAGGAGGAAGAATGTATTCTGGATGGTTAGTAAATAAACCTTTTGTCAACCTTGTTCTTTGATGTTGAAGGTGTGAGCACCATAGGCGCCCTAGACCAGCCGGCCTTTGCATATGAGTTTAAGTTGTAACTACTCTTACCCATTCTCACAATGGGCACCAAATTAGCAAAGTTATGTGCAGTAACTTATGCCTGGCTCTTGTTTGTTTCTTATTCCTAAATTAGGGCCAGAGTTAATAGTAAATCTTGTGTTCTTTAACCCCCTTCATTACCTATACCTTAAGTTTGTGAGGCTTATTAGAAGAGCCTTTCGAAAAAAACATCTGCAGTGCTTTGTTTAAATCCCTCTTTATAGAGGTGGGAATATGCTTCTTCCCATGAGGTATCTATGTGGGGAATATCGGTATGACTTGGAACATTGTGAGGCCTAATCAATAGCAACAGGCTTAATTTCACATGAGCAGTAATAACAGAAGGAGATACCAGTTTCTGCCTCTCATGGCAGGAGCCATGCACGTCTGCCATTTCCTTACTGTGACCCTGTCATCCAGCAAGGCTGGTGCGGCTCCCAGCAAAGAAGCAAGAAGAAAAGAAGCCCAAATAAGAGTCCTTTGATAGCAAAAATCCTCCTGTCCAGGAGTTTAACCAGTCAGTAAAAGAAAGGGAAGGGTCTTTTAGAGTACCAATTTGTCCATGTCAGTTAGAAACCCAGAAATGTTTATGTGGCAATCTGGAATGTATACACAGCATTCAGTCTTTATGATAGCGCATATTGCACCTTATGCAGCAGTTACAACATTTAATACCATTCTATTTTGTAAAACTACTTCTGTTATGGGAGCAAGTACAGCAAAGGCCTTTGAAGAGATCAAACTGGCCGTGGCCAACTCACCTGGTCTGAGGCTCCCAGACATGTCCAAGCCCTTCTTGTACATTCGTGAACATATTGGCATCGCGGTGGGAGCCCTAACCCAGCTGTTGGGGTCATGGCATCACCCAGCGGCATATCTCTCCAAGCAGCTTGATTCTGTTGCCCAAGGTTGGCCATCCTGCCTATGGCCACTTGCAGTCACCACCTTCTTAGTGTCTGAGGCTGACAAGTTAACGGTGGGACAAGAACTGACAGTCTGAGTGCCACAATCAGTATTGACATTAATGAAGTACAAGGGACAATTCTGGTGAACCAACACTCAGATGATCAGATAGAGAATGCTATGTGAGAACCCACATATTCACCTAGAAGTAGTGAGGAACCTAAACCCTGTAGCCCTACTGCCTGCTGGGCCAGGTCAACCAGATCATGACTGATTGATGTCATAGATTAGGTGTTCTCCAGCAAGCCAGACTTGTGGGACCATCCCCTGAAGGACCCCAACACTGAGTATTTCACCAACAGTAGCAGTTTTGTGAAAGAGGGAGAATGCCTTGCAGGGTACTCCGTGGTGACCCTGAATTCTACCATTGAAGCCAAACCCCTGCCAAAGGGGCCTTCAGCACAGAAGGCAGAGCTCATTGCACTAACAGGAGCCCTCCAACTGGTGGCAGAGATACATGTCACTATACACACAGACTCTAAGTATGCCTTCCCCACCCTCCACGTACATGGGGCTTTATATAAAGAGATGGGTCCAATAAACTCAGGAGGGAAAGACATAAAATATGGTAAGGAAATCCTTGAACTTTTAGACCCTGTGTGGGCCCCTAAAAGACTGGTAGTCATGAATTTCCAGGGCCATCAAAGGGGAGACATCATGGCTGCACATGGAAACCATAACACAAACCAAGAGGTAAAGTTTTCAGCCTCCAAAGGAACACAAAATCAGTGGCGTTAACCACAGCACTGTTCTCTAGTCCATTGGCAGAATGGGACCCTTATTACCACAACACAAGAGTACCTGGTTTAAGACTGAAAATGGAAGCTACCTCCTAGGTGGATGGACACTTGAAGACAGCTGAGCAGCAATGCCAGGGAGTCCCTGGTTCCAGCTTTTGTCAAGCAGTTTCATCAAGAAACTCATATTGGCTGCACAGCTCTCAGACTACGTTGAGTTGATATTTCTATGTCCCTCAACTCTCCAGCATAACCTGAGCAGTATGTGAGCAATGTCAAACGTGTGCCCAGAATAAACCACATCAGTGAACCAAGGCTGCCCCTGGGATGCAGAGTGTCGGGGGAGCCCCATTTGGAAATATGATGATGGACTTCACTGAACTTCCCTGAGTCCAAGGCTATAAATATCTGTTGGTCTTCATGTGCACTTTCTCAGGCTGGGTGAAAGCCTTTCCTACTCACACAGAAAAGGCACATGAAGTGGACTGACTTCTATAATGAATCAATCCTCGATTCGTGAAACCTATCACTATGGGATCAGACAATAACCCAGCGTTCATGGCTGAGGAGGTACAGCTGGTGGCAAAGGGGCTAAAGATCACCTGGAAGTTCTACATGGCATACTGACCCCAGACCTCTGGGAAGGTGGAACTAAATCCTGAAGCTTTAATTAAGTAAACTATGTCAGGAAACCCGCCTACACTGGAACCAGGTATTGCCAATTGCCTTGTTCAGAATCAGGTATAGCCCCACTAAGCAGGCAAGATTCTCCCTTATAAAATTCTTCATGGTTGTCCTCCTCCCATGATCAAGGTCATAGGGGTATCTAAATGAGACAGGCAATGTAACTCAAAGCAATATATGTGGGCGCTTGACTCTACCCTAATCATCTTACACCACTGGGTTAGGGAGTCTGACCCCAGGCACTCACCATTTTAAACCAGGAGATGCTGTTTGGGTGAAGGAATCCTTAAAACTCCTCTGGAGGGGTCCATTCACTGTCATTTTGTCCACCCCCACTGCAGTAAAGGTAGGTGAGGTGGGTCCCTGGATTCACCATAGCAGAGTGAAGCCAGCATCTCGAAACCGGGAGTGTATTCCTGATCCATCAATGCTATGCAAGCTGACCATATGAAAGAAGCAATCTGCAACTCCAGAGTCTCCATAACTGCAGCCCTGCTTTAGTCACTCTGGAAGCTGACTAATCTATGCATGGCAGAAGCTTCAGGAATTGACAGTTTGGTGGAACAAATGGACTGTCTTTATTTTCTGTATCTATTTCCTTACTGTGATGCACCATCACCCTTTGTGTCACACTGTCATGATTCTTGCTCTACTTTTCACCGTAAGATTGGCAGAGGCCGCCCCAGCCAGGTGGGAGTGTGTAAGAGGTTTCTGTTAGCATTTACCCTCCTTTTATGGATAGGATGCTTCATTGGCATTGGTTGCTTCTAATCTGGACCACTTCAGTAGATGTAGATTCCTCATCATGTGACCAATGTATTTGCATAACCAGGTCAGGCCACGTCTGTCGATGGGTCACTTGGACCTTACTATACCATACCCACTTCTCATGCCAAGGAAAACTCCTGGGGACCTACAGACACAATAAGACCACCTATGCTATCTGCCAATGGGAGAGTCAATACACTTGCTTTGACTCACAATACTTCCCCAGTGCAGATTGGTTAGAAGTCCAATCCTACCAACAGGGCAGGGCCTTGGTCAGCTGGACACAAATTACTAACCCAAAATGACTGATATCAATGCTGTTTGACATATGTGTGGTTATAGATATTGGCCCAGAGGCATCTGTTTTAAGAAAAAAGCGGGTACTTGTCATAGAGGGCCCAAAGGCTCTTGATATACCATATGGAGGCTTAGATTGGGAGTGGGAATACTGACTCAATGACAAATACATGTGTGAGGAAAAATGGTTTATGTGCCTAAACACCTGAGTTTTTATGCCCCAGCTGGAGCTGTGTTTCATGGGCTACTTGGAAAAAAAGAAGCCACAACAGCACTCCTTCAGAAGGGGGCTCCTACATCAGGCTGTCAATCAAAGGCATGTAACCCTGTAAATTTTACCATCATTAACCCAGGAGATTCCAAATGGCAGTGGGGCACCTGAACTGGCATCTGGATTCATGGGTGAGGCAGAGACCCAAGGACTGTGCTACATTTCAAGAGAGTCACTACGGCCCGTCCAAACAAGTCCCATCAAGTCTTCTACTCCTTCAATGAAGAAGTAAGAAGTAGCTCCCCTCCCATCTCAGTCACAGCAAGGAACTTGTTTCTAGCCCTAGGAGAGACTGTAGCCCAGACTCTCAAAATCTGTTCTTGCTATGCATGTGGAGAAGCCAATACGGGGGATCAATGGCCATGGGAGGTAGAGAATTAGATCCCTATGAACTTTATAATGGAACAGAATACTCTAGTCCTACTACTGGGGTTTGGCTCCACAAAACCTCAATTATTGAGAAAAACTGCCTTGCTCAATAGGGAAAAAAGTTCACCATCTCTGTTGGAAGCTTAACAGGCCTATGCCAAAGATTTTACAACTCAACTGCCTGGGAAATCCAATGGTGGGGAACCCCAGATCTCCTTGAACCAGATCTCCACCCCTTGACTAACTTCTCTTACCTCCAAGAGGCTTGGGACAGTGTCGACACAGTCATCGAGTGGAAGGCCCTGGGTGAACTATACCCAATATGTGGAAGGACAGCCTATACAGTACTTCCCTCAGGCTCATCAGGGCCAAGTGTTTTGGGAACTATTTGTCCATCTTTCTTCCTGCTACTACTTGCCAGAGGGGAACATTTGGGAGTCCAAATGCATGGGGACAAGGAGACTCAAGGGAAACAATGTGCCCTAGAAATTGGCAGTTGGAAAGGTGATGAATGTTTTCCCAGACATATAATCCAATGTTACGGCACTGCCACCTGGGCAGAGGATGGGTCCTTGGGCTACTGTGCTCCCACTTACATGCTAAACCACACGATCAGACTGCAAGCAGTTATAGAAATGATAACCAGTGAAACTGCCATAGCTCTTACCTTACTAGTCAAGCAGCAAACTAAAATACACAATGCTATCTATCAGAATTGCTTGCCCTTAGATTACTTGCTTGCTTCTGAGGGAGGAGTTTGTGGAAAGTTTAACCTGAGCAAGTGCTGCCTACAGATAGATAATGAAGGAAAATTCATAGAGGAGATCACAGGTCAAATGAGAAAGCTTGCTCATGTCCCATTCCAGACCTGGAAAGATTGGAACCCCAGGGAGTTATTTGGAGGATGGTTTTCAACCCTTGAGGGATTCAAAACCCTCACAGGTCTTATCCTCTTGATTTGGGAAACTTGCTTAATCCTACCTTGCATAGTTCCCCTGGTTATACAGTCTGTTTCCAACCGCATTGAGGTAATTGTTGAAAGGAAAACAGCCATGTATGTGATGGAAATCTAAACCCCTAAACCAAGATGATGCTCTTTGACCCAAAATAAGGGTTCCAAGCATCAAAGGGAGAAAGTGGTAGAGTCCCTCCTTAAGGAGTGTGGTGAAAACTTCAAGACAAAAGAAGACAACCTGGCTATGTGTGCATGTGTGACATTTCTCATGACTCTGTAACATAGGCTGCCCATTCAGACAGTATGTTACCATACATGGAGACAAAGGAGCAAAAATTGTACAAAATGCAACACCCCTTGTGTTCAGGGCTCAGCCTTTTTGGTCTTGGCATGCTGAGCCCGTGCTAGCCCAAATGAAAGTGTTACCTGGAAAGAAAAGCCTCGGTGTCCCAACCCCATATGTGGCTCACTGCTACATCCCTTCACCTTAAAATTGCTTCACTGAGCCAAAAGAAAGACTATGACATTTTCTGTGATGCCCCCTCATTTGCTTCATTTCCTTCAAATGTACGTGTGCCTGAACAAAATTTGCTCATTGAGGACCAGTAAGGAGAACAATTTGAATAAAAATGATAGTGATAATGATGAAGTGCAAGGCAATTCATGGGTGATAGAGATCTCCCAAAACTTGCATTTTTGCTCATGAGGTAGGTAATGAGGTTTGGTTTCTTTCTTTGTTTAACCTCAACCTTATATATAAGACCGAGGATATGACTTGCTAGAGTACTTCCTATTCAAATGTCCAAGTTACTTCCTGGTTTAAATCAGGTCGTGCAAGCTGAGAGAATTAATGTTAGGCTTCTAGAAGCCTATCCCCCACATAATGGCCTTACACACTGGGATATTCTGACTCTTACAAAGAGCACAATAGAAAGAAGGACTCAATATCCTGCTCCTATTTGGCATTCTATTGTTTATTAAATTGTACCTTTAGGCTTAATGAAAACTAAAATCTATTTAAAATGTAGTTTGAACTCATTTATGGTTACAAATAGAGGCTTGTTTGATGTGGAATCATCATCTCTTTTCTGAAAAACAACCCAAGTGATCCTACATCAGACTATGTTCTCATAGTGAGATTGACAGCTAAAACAAGGTAAAGCAATGTTAATAATAAGCAGAAGGAAATACAGTTTTTGGAATGTAAGTTTCAGTGCTATAAAATCTGGTTTGGGGCCATTCCTCTTTACTCTTTACGTTAATGTTAAATGTCATAAAAACAAAATTAATGAGAAATTAATTATCAAGTAAATAAGGGTCATTTATGGCATTGAAAAGCAAAAGAAATATCAAGTCAATTAATTAAAAACATTGAAAATCACATAAAATATTAGACAAGAAATCCTCAAATGTATAGTTTAAAGTAGATGAAACTGGAGGCCACATATCCACAGTGGACAGATGAGGAGGAAGGTTGTTTGTGTATAGATCATTAGATTGAGATCTAGTCTTTAATGCTACTGGAGGGCTCACTAGCATGAGCAAGTAATTGCCTTCCTAGAAGGAAGGAAAAAAGGAAGGGGAGAGAGAGAGAAAGAAGGAAGGAAAGAAGAAAGGAAGGAAGGATAGAAGGAAAGAAGGAAGGAAAATAGGAAGAGAAGGAGAGAAAAGAAAGGAAAAAAGGAGAAAGGAAGAAGGATCCTTATAGGAAGTACTGCAGTGGTTTATTACAATTTATTAGTTGTCCAGTCACTCCATATCAGACATCTGCAGAGATAAACCATCCCTGGACACTGGAGAATAAATTCCTATATAACTCTGAGCTTCATTGAGCATGCAGTTCATATTCTAGAGAGTCCTGTACTGGATTGTGTGGTAGATTGTTACACTAATAGCTCCCAGTATCTATGCCACTGTGTGGCTCCTCTTATTTTAACTGGACTTGGCCCTGTGGCTTTCCTCAGCCAATAGGAGGACATCAACATATGCGTTGTAATGCACTGGGACTTGTGTTCCTGGAATGCTGCTGCTGCTATGTGAAGACTCCTCGAGAGTAAAAGTCCATGTGCAGGGAGATGTCCAGCCGTTCCAGCCTGTCCCAGGTTTCTGCTGACTCACACGAGTGAGCCCAGGCAAGACCAGCAGAATAACCATCCAGGCAAGTCAGTGTTATTGTTTAACGTTAACTCAGTTATGAGGCGTTTGTTATACAGTAAGAGATAACTGATACGAGCTGGAAAGATCAAACCAGAGAACTAAAGATTTCTAATTAAGAAAATGTTCCTAAAATCCTACTCTGTGTTCAGCCTCACTAAGAACCCCAACTGCCTTTGTGACTGCCCCACAAATTCTCATTTCCTTGCCACCAAGCTATAAAAATAAGGAGAAAATGTAAAACAAATTTTATGATAATGTAAAGGAGGAAAATTTTTCTTCACCTATAGGTTTCTTGGATAGCCTAATAATTAAGCTGACATAAGAAACAGGAGAAAAGCAGATTTAATTTCATATGCTCATAAAAATATAATGTTCAAGAAGTGACCAAAGCAGGAAGCTTTCATATATTTCAGAAATAATAAATTTGTAAAGAAGTGACAAGACAGAGAAGTTTGAGTGTGGGGCAGTAAATTAGTGAAGTAACAAGATTTACTCATACAGCCTCTTAGCCCTGAATTCTCTATCTCTTCACCTCCTGGTACAGGGAGTATACATTTTACATGGGAGATTTATTTTCTGCTTTCAGGAGTACAAAGGAGAATAAGTGTCCTTTTTGCAGTGGCTGTTGCTTAAGTAACTTTAATTTAAAAAATCAATATGCCAAGGGCACCTGCGTGGCTCAGTCTGACTTTGGCTCAAGTCATGATCTTTCAGTTCATGAATTTGAGCCCCGTGTCAGGTTCTTTGCTTACAGCTCGGAGCCTGGAGCCTGCTTCAGATTCTGTCTCCCTGTCTCTCTGACCCTCCCCTACTTGCACCCTGTCTCTCTCTCTCTCTCTCTCTCTCTCTCTCTCTCTCTCTCTTAAAAGTAAATAAACATTTAAAAAATTAGAAAAAATCAATAGCCAAAGTGGTACATTTGGGGCAGCCTGACCCATCAGCGAACATCAGAGTGTGCCATACACAAGATGTAGATCCTACCAGACTGATATACTCTGTCTTCTCCTAAACACTCACAGCTTTGTCTCTGCAACCTTTGTGGTATTTATACTTTCTACCCCTTTGTTAAAATTATTAAGAGGGCACGTGGGTGGCTCAGTTGGTTAAGATTCCAACTTCAGCTCAGGTCATGATCTCATGGTCCATGGGTTCAAGCCTCCTGTCGGGCTCTGTGCTGACAGCTCAGAGCCTAAAGACTGCTTCAGACTGTATGTCTCCCCTCTCTCTCTGCCCCTCCCCTGCCTGCACTCTTCCTATCTCTCTCTCTCTCTCTCTCTCTCTCTCTCTCTCTCTCTCTCTCTATATATATATATATATATATATATATATATCTCAAAATAAATAAATATTTAAAAATAAATAAAAATACTACAATAGTTTTTATTCATAACATTTCTCCTTTTTAGATATTATGCTTATTGCCATCAGAGACTGTTTCTTCTAGTTACCTGTCTCCCCAGCAATAATAACTACATGTTTGACAAACAGGCAAAAGCAATCATTCATTTCCCTCTCACTTTAGCAATGGACAGTACACACCTGGAGATTTTAAACACGTTAGGTGAAGAGGAAAAGACAGAAAAGCTGGAAGAGAAGGAAGAGAAGAGCCATATGTGGCTTCTTTTCTTAACTCAAATATCCTAGAATTAGCTTTCTCAATTCTGTTTATATTTTCCTACTAACAGAAAGTTTCATTACAAAAAGTATATACTCTTAGGAAATATTGTGAGGAGTTTAATAAAACAGAATTCCATTCTAACTACAATATCTATTAAGTTGGATCAAGATGAAAATTAAAAAAACAAATATTTTCTCACAAGCATTTTCAGACCTCACAAGAACTCTCTCAAGGGCATACTGCATTCTTTGCCTTGATTTGTGTACTCAGAAATCCATCTTTGTGTATATGGTTCTTTATTAGGCATGAGGGAGATGTAAAATGAACAAAATGCATAAGATTGATCCAAAGGAATTTATAATCTAGTTGGACAACCAAGGACAATTAAACTATGGAATAACAATTTGAGATGGTATATTACTAAAATTGCAATACCAATTATAATAATAATCTTCTGGGTCAGATTTCATGTATTTAAAAACAGTAGTTACTTGTATGTGTCATTCACATCCTAGGGATAAAAGATGTATATTATTGCATGTAATTAATGATAATTTGAGAAATAATAAAAATTCAAGGGAAAATAAATATAGAGATATATGAATCTGTGGCAGGATGATAATATAATCCTCCAAAGATTATCCCTTCCTTTCATACAGAATAGTATCTCATCTCAAAACATTCAAGTTACAGGAGCCATTTGTAGGAATAAGATAATTCCATAAAACATGTTAATAATTTCTTAGGCTACAAGGCTAAAATGAGCTTACTCAGACTATTCATAGAGGTACTGATTCTTTCTGGGAAAGCCCAAATTTAAGATTCATTCATGTATTCAGCAAAGATGTATTAAGTACCTACCCTATATCATGCACTGGGCTACACTCCAGGGATACAAATATAAGAAGACCAAGTTCCAGCTTTACTACACATGTAGGGGAAATGACAGAGTGCCAGAGACAGTAGGATGTAGGAGGAAAAGCCTTAGAATGGATGTTAAAGATCCTGAATCTCAGCCCTGGTCGCTCTACTATATATACAGTTTACTATACAACAGTTTGGTTTACTGTACTTACTTTATAAATTAGGCAAATCCTTGAAATGGCCTGTAACTAAGTGTCTTCATTTGTCAATTAAGATCAAAGGTCTATTTTTCCAAACATGTTGTAAGAACTGAATTAAATAATAGTTTGAAGGTGCTCTGACGTATTAATCTGTACAAAGTTACAGTGCCATTATCATTTACAGCACCCACGGAAGACTAAAACTATTTCTAACTGTTAAGTGTCATCTCTTTAGTTGTATATGCTACTTCCTTGAAGTCTAACCAGGAAACATTATTTAAAAACACAGATGATTTGAGTCTTTTTTTCCTGCATTTAACTAGACTTTTTATTCAACCAGTTTAGGAGGGTTGCTCACCACGTAGCAAAACTAGCAATAATACTTATGCTTTTAGAGGAGGCAGTTCAAGATGGTAGCTTAGTAAAAGCCTAAACTTACCTCGTCCCATAGATAAAACAAATGTATGGCTACACATACAACAATTCCTTCCTTAAAAACCCTGAAAACTATCTGAACAGCTCGTCTGCAATCAAGGATTAAAAGGTCATATCAAGATAGGTAAGAAAAGTAGAAACACAGTCTTTCTAAAAACCTCACTCCTCCCATGTGACCCACAACAGGAGGAGTTGGGGGGAATCTCCCACCCACAGAGCTTCTCTCTGAAAACCAAAAGGCTTTTGCCTCATCTCCAACACCCCAACCCTTGGGACATAACCTGAGAGATAACCTCCCACAGCATCTGGCTTCAAAAACCAACAAACCTTACATCCAAGAAAAACATAGAGCTGTAAGGAAGGTAGATTCTGCTCGTAGAGGGCTCATGTACAGACTCCTTTGATCCATGACCCAGCACAAAAGTAGCAGTTTGAAAAGTACCCAGATCACATGTGAGGTAGATTCATTTGCTAACATTAAGGCATCTGCCAAAGGGCTAGAAGGGGACAAAGGCAGTAGCAGATGCTATTTTTGGAACTCTTTTTCTACCTTCTAATGCCAACAAAGGCAGGCAGCATCTTTATTCTTTCCCTCTATCTTGCTGGCACCAATCCACTGTGTGACCTGGTGGGAAAGTGTCTTGCCCCTTGTGGGTTGGTGCTCTGCCACTCCCTGATGCTCCTGTGGCTGCTGCCAGACTCAGCAGATCTGAAATAGAGAGTTTGAGATATAAGAGCGAAGGCAAGGTTAAAGATAAGGTTCATCTCCTACATAGGGCTACTCCTTTAAAATGGAAAGAGATAGCTGTTTCTCTTAATACATAGAAACAAACACAGAGAGTCAGAAAAATGAGAAGACAGAGGACTATGTTCCAAATGAAAGAATAAGATAAAACTCCAGGAAAAAAAAAGCAGAGCTTTAGAATACATTCTGGTTTAATTTGCTATCAATTTAAAGTAGACAATTATATATCAATCAATGTGATACACCACATTCATGAAATGAAGATTAAAAATCATATAATCATCTCAATAAATGCAGAAGTTTGACAAAATTCAACATATACTTATAACAACTTTCAACAAAGTGAGTATGGACAGAATACACCTCAACATAATAAAGGCCATATATGGGAAGCCTTCAGTTAATGTCATACTCAACAGTGAAAAGCTGAAATCTTTTCTGTAGAGTCAGGAATAAGATAAGAATGCCCACACTAGTCACTTTTATTCAATATAGTATTGAGACTCCTAGCCAGAGCAATTAGGCAAGAAAAAGAAATAAAAGGTATTCAGATTGGGAAGGAAGAAGTAAAACTGTCATTATTTATGTATGTGATTTTATAAAAATCCATATGTAGGGAAATGTCTAAATTTTTTAGTATTTTTTATTTATTTTTGAGATTGTTTTATTGCACATCAGATATTATTTTTCACAAATTTAAGTTTTGTGGCAAGCCTACATCAAGCAAATCTATCAGCATCATTTTTAAAACAGCATTTGCTCACTTCCTGTCTCTGTCACATATTGGTAATTCTTACAATATTTCAAGCCTTATTGTTTTTATCATATTTATTAGGGTGATCTGTGATCAGGAATATTTGATGTTTTTATTGTAATTATTTGGGGGCACCATGACCCACACCCATATAAAACAGCAAACTTAATCAATAAACATTGTGTGTGTGTTGACTCCATCAACTGACTGTTTTTCTGCCTCTCTATCCTTGGGCATCACTATTCCCAGAGATAAAACAATACTGAAATCAGGTCAATTAATAACCCTATAATAATATAAATAACCCTTAACCAGGCCTCTAAATGTTCAAGTGGAAGGAAGAATCAATCAATGTCGCAAACTACATTGTTGTCTTACTTTAAATTGTCACAGCCGCTCCGTCCTCCAGCAACTACCGTGATCCTCCAGCAACCATCAAGGCAAGACCTTTTATCATCAAAATGATTTCAGCTCACTGAAAGTTCAACTGATAGCATATTTTAGCAATAAAGTATTTTTAATGTATGTACATTGTTTTTTAGACATAATGTTATTGCAAACTTAATAGACTATAGGATAGGATAAATAAAACTTTATACACTAGAGAACAAAAAATTATTTGGATTGCATTATTGTGATACTTACTTTATTGTGGTGGTTTGGAAATGAACCCACAATATCTGTGAGGTATGCTTGTATAAACACCTGTTGTATTTGTATATACTAAGAATGAACTATCAGAGAAACTAAGAAAACAAGCCCATTTACAATTGTATCAAAAAAAAAAAACTACCTAGAAATAAGTTTTACCAAGGAGGTCAAAGACCTATACACTGGAAACTGTAAGACACCAAAGAAACTGAAGAAGGCACAAATAAATAGAAAGATATTCCATGCTCATGAGTTGGAAAAATCAATATTGTTTAAAAAATAAATATTATTAAAATATACATATTACCCAAAATAATCTTAAATTCAGTAAAATTTCTAACAAAATTACAATATCATTTTTCACAGAAACAATCCTAAAATTTGCATGGAACCACAAATCCTCCAGAATAGTCAAGCATCTTGAGAAAGAAGAACAAAGCAAGAGGCATCACACTGAACTTAAAACTATATTACAGAGTTATAGTCATCAAAACAACATGGTATTAGAGTAAAAATAGACACACAGATCAATGAAACAGAATAGAGAGCTAAGAAATAAACTCACATGTATGTGGTCAATTAATTTATGACAAAGGAGGCAAGAATATACAGTGGGGAAAGAGTCTCTTCAATAAATAGTGTTTGGAAAACTGGACAGCCACATGCAAAAGAATGAAGCTTGGCCACTATCTTATACCATGCACAAAAATTAACTCAAAATAGATTAAAAACCTGAATGCAAGACCAACATAAAACTCTGAAAATAAAATAGGTAGTAAGCTCCTTGACATCACTCTTGGCAATATATTTTTGGATCTCACTTCAAAAACAACAGCAACAAAAGCAAAAATAAACAAATAGAACTACATCAAATTAAAAGGCTTCTGAACAGTTAAAGAAACCATCAACAAAATTAAAGGGAACCCTACTGAAGTGAAGAAAATATTTGCAAATCATATATCTGATAAAGGGTTAATATCCAAAAATTAAAAAGAACATATACAACTCAATAACAATGACAACAAAAACAATTCAACTAAAAAAGGGCAGAGGATCTGAATAGACATTTTCTCAAAGAAGACATACAAATGGCCAACAGGCACATGAAGAGATGCTCAGCATCTCTAATCATAAGAGAAATGCAAATCAAAGCCACAATTACCTCACACACATCAGAAAGACTATTATCAAAAAGACAAGAAATAACAAGTATTGAGGACATGGAGAAAGGGGAACCCTTGTATACTGTCAGTGGGAATGTGAATTGGTGCAATCACGATGGAAAACAATATACAACTTCCTCAAAAAAGTAAAAGCCGAACTACCATTTGATCCAGCAATTCCACTTCTGGATATTTATTCAAAGAAAATGAAAACACGAACTCAAAAAGCTATCTGAACTTCCATGTTCATTGCAGCATTATTTACAATAGCCATGGTATAGAAAGAATCTTAAATGCCCATTGATGGATGAATGGACAAAGAAAATGTGGCTAGTCTATCTGTTTATCTATCTATCTATCTATTTCTATCCATCCATTTATCCATCCATTCACCCAACCAAAAAAAGAATAAAATCTTACTATTTGCAGCATGAATGGACCTTGAAGGTATTATGCTAAGCAAAATAAGTCAGCAGAGATAGATAATTATATCTAAGATGATTCACTTATATATGGAATCTATTAAAACAAAACAATACAGAGAACAGATTGGTGGTTGTCAGAGGGGAAAGGAGTTAGGAGTTGCGTAAAATGGGTGAAAGAGATCAAGGGGTACAAACTTCCAATTATAAAATAAAGTCACGGAGATGGGATGTACAGTGTGACTACTAGTCAATAGTATTATATCATATATTTGAAAGTTGCTAAGAGTAGACTTGAAAATTTTAATCACAAGAAAAATATTTTGTATTTTATATAAGGATGTATGGCAACTAGACTTATGTGATGACCACTTCATAATGTATACTTCCTCCACTAAAGACTCAAAATCATGACTGGATGCCAGATGCATTCTTCCTTCCTCTGTTGTTTGAACCACTCCCCTACAAGGAAGGAGCGTGGATCTGAGGCTCCGTAGGAAAGCACCAGAGGAAAGCTTATTTAAGAAATCAACTAAGTTGTGTATTCATTTTTTAAATTCACCTTCACTGTCTTTATTCTTTTGGTATTGATTCCTCTATTCCCTATTCCTTCTCATTTTTCCCTTCTTTCTCCTTATGCTTCCTCCTTTGGTCAGAACCTAACATTCAGAATCGATTGGCTGTTTCATCAATACCTACTTATTATATGTAATAGGGTCCTAGCCTCCGCTTTGTTTTCTCCAGAGGGAGCTTGAAAGTTTAATGTCACATCTGCAGGTCTTGTACTGTGAGCCCAGTGTTGTAAGCAAAGACTAGAGTGAATCCTGTACCTGAACAGCTGGCCTCGAAGTAGTGCAGCCTCCAAGGCAGTTCCCATCTACCTCTTCATCAAGACACAAAGGTGCTTTATGTTAGGAGAGAGACACAGGCAGTGGTTGCCTTCACTCTTTCCTGAATTCAGTTAGGTAAGAACTAGTTAATTTAACATAG
Organism: Suricata suricatta; assembly: GCF_006229205.1. NCBI lineage: Eukaryota > Metazoa > Chordata > Mammalia > Carnivora > Herpestidae > Suricata > Suricata suricatta. Next base: position 37,928,093 of record NC_043700.1, on the reverse strand, counting down.
TATAAAAACTTTGTAAAGTTTTTGTTATGTATCTGAAATTTTTTTAAAATTCTAGATATGCCAATGACTAGCCCTGTAATGGCTAACCTTGTTTTAGCTTTATTTTATTTTCAGCTGCAGAATGGGGTCCGGATATTGGCCAGATTCCTTCTAGTCCTAAACATTATACAATTTATTGTCTTTTAATGAGTACATATAAAGATTTAGTGTTAATCCTAATGAAGGTTGGCAAGTGTGGTTATATACATTCTATGTGGATACAAATTCCATAAGGGAAAGTCTGCCATCTTTCATATTTTTGTATTTGTATAGCATAATTTGTCATTTAGTGGCCATAGCCTTCCACTCTGCTGGATGCTGTACAAACTTCCTTGTCATTGAAATACTAACATGCCAATAAAAACCAACTTTCTGTCTCAAACTAAACAATGGCACTTATCACTGAGGCTATAAGCTGGCTCTTATTTAAACATACCCTTAAAGGAAGAGCAAAGTGTATTACCTAATGCAAGGGCAGAATGAACTCCAATTTCCAGTTAGAGAAAAGTCTTCAGGCAAACAGTATACCAGAGGGAAATGGTTTGGTGGGCAGGTCAGGAATTGCTAGGGGGCCAAACTCCAGCTAGTTCCAGGAAATACCAGGACGACTGAGAACATGTGGAGCCCTTGGTGTGAGGGGCAGAATCTTGGGTCTACAGAGGGAAGTGTTCTCCTCAGCAAGATCACCTAGAGGGAATATTTGATTTTCATAACCAGAAAGCAGTGAAAAGAAGGAAAGGAGTGAAAGTTAGATACATTGAGGCACCACAACAAGCCACACACTCTCACCTCTTGTTTGCATTTAAGTAGCAGGCTGGGTTTGGTGGAACATCCATTTCCAGACAAGGTTGTGGGACTTACATTAAGACTAGAACCTAACAGATGAATATATCTAGCTTCATGTTTGTTTTAGTAAAGTCTAAGGGTTGCCGTTACCACTCCCTCAAAATCCATAACCTATGAACCTTGTTTATATTTTAGTGGTTCTCAACCTTGGCTACACATTAGGATTTCCTGGGATGTTTTGGGAAAAAAAAAACGTTACTGTCTGTGTGTCATACCATTTCAATCAAATAAGAACCCTTTGGGAGAGGAGACAAAGGGACAAATATTAAGTCTCTCTGGGTTATTTTAATATGTGCTTGAGACTGGTTCTGTGCTCACTGGCATGAACCCCTATAAAATTAAAATGAATTTGTGTACTTTTTGCAAAGACTGCAAGAAGAGAGAAGTTAAGAAATCAAAACCTGATTCTGAATCTGGTCCAAGAAAGAGATGAGACTTTGGTTTTGTTATCATTGAGAGACCTACTCAGAACCACCTGGGAAGATCCAGGGAGTGCCACAATTCTAGGAAAAGCTTTCTGCTCCTTTCTCAGAGCCTTGGCCTGGATAACAGTACTGGTTAATACAGGCTATTCACGAGATGCCCCATATTACTTGGGTAGAGGTTGTCTTATTCCACACACAAGCCAGGTCAGTGGTTCCTGGGCCGCAGGCTGCTAACCACTGCATTACAGAAATACAAGAAGTGAAGAATGTCTCATCAGCAACCCAGATCATGGATTTTGAGGAAATAAGTTCATAAAGGTAATTCAGAGAAAAACACTAAAATTAGAGTATTTCAAAGATGAATGCAAAGGCCAATAATTTATCTTGATATTTGCAAAGATGAAAGGATAAAAGCTCACATAGAGTCATAAAGGAATGAAAACAGTTCAAAATCAAACCTAACCACTGGCCAAAAATTGAAATCATTGTACACCTTCAATCCCTTTTTGTTTTTTTGTTTTATTCTTTTGGGTTTTTGGGAGATGAATAATGACTTAACAGAGATTTATTTTGAAATTTGATCAGCTTTGAGTAAAGTTGAAATGTTTTAATCTTCTTTTATATCTACTTCATATTCACTACAGGACAAATGCATAACTTCTTTAAGATTTAAAAATGTGCTTGGGGTTTCTCATGTTGATGATAAAATATGACAGGAAAAATATTATTGGTATTTATCCTTTTTTTTTTTTTTTTTACAAAGAAAATACCTGAAAGGAACTTTCATTTCTGTAGAACCTAAACACAATTTACCTTTATTTAGGAAAAGTGAAAAGTCTCTGGGGGGCACCCTATGCTTTGTAGTCTGCTTGATGTCCCTCCAGTTGTACAGCGCCACACTTGTGGCTGAACATGACGGCTCCGGGTAGCAGAGCTCTTAACGTTCTAAACAGAATGCCATTTAATGTGCACTAAAATGTAGGGGATTTGTTTCATGGCATCCATTACTACAAATGACACATTAAAAATTAGCATTTAGTAAATAGATATTTGGCTTTTCTCTTGCAATACTGCCCCTGGATGGGCATTGGGGCCCTCCTGAACACATGTGCTGGTGACACACATGGTACATGTCTCCAACTGGCCCATGGCCAGCCAGCAGTGGATGCTCTGCACCAGTTCATTGCCTAGGCCTGGTTGTCCAGACCTCCCATTCTGTCAGGAGTATTTCATCCTGGATCATGGAATGGGCAAATGCATTCTATTGAGAGCGCTGGCCCAAAGGGAGGGTAAAAGTAATTGAGGGCCTCATGAGTAAATAACAGAGCCACTCGATGTTTTTGAGAGCAATCTGAAACATTTTAATTGTCTGCTTTTGAAATTAAGGGAAAAAATATTTTCTGTTTCAGATTATGCTAACTGAAAGAGAAAGTACTGGGTAATTGGGAGAGAGGAAACCAAAAGGAAAGTGGTAGAGGGTAAGGAGACCAGGTGAAGAGGATGGAAAAAGAACTACAGAAATAAGAGGAGAAGGAAGATATTTACAAATACAGGAAAGAGGCACATGACAAGATGGATGGAAGGGAAACAAGGAGAGAAAAAACAAGAGATACCAGGCTCCACATTAAGTGAATGACTATAACATTTGTGTATAGTCCGCATTCATTTGGGGTATCAACATCCATTCAACTAGCATGCACTGAATACCTTTTGTGTGCCTGGGTGTTGATGAAGACTCAAACTAGCATAGAATTAGCCCTTGCTATCAAAACATTTATTATTTCAAAGAGACATAAGACATACACACAGCTACTGTACATGTCACTGATACATCAAGGATAACAGCAGGAGCCCTGGCTGTTTGCTTTCTGCTGTCCCCCAGGGTCCCCACAGAACCTGGTACTTAGGGAGTGTTCATTAACTGGTTCTTGGCTGTATTAAATGCTAACTTACAATACAAATGCTGTACACCCAGAAGAGGCAGGGATTGCTTCTGGCTGAAGGGAGGCTCGACAGGAAAGGATTCCTAAGGATTGATGTTTGAAGAATAGGTAAGATTTTTAGAAGCCAAGTTATAGGGGAACACATTTTCATCAAAGGCCATACTGTGAAGCTGCAGAACCTGTTTAGGTTTGAGAGCCTGGAAAACGCCAGATTATCTGGATGCAGGGTTTGTATTAGGAAAATGATAAAGCTGAGGAAGATTAATGCTAGATTGTCCTGGTTCTTGAAAGTGGACAAGAGGGTTAGGCTTAGTTTTAGAAAAGAAGGAGGAGAGGGCATTGAAGAATTTTTAGCAACTGAAAAATGAAGAATTAATGTTTAAAAAAATGAATTTGGCAATTGCATTCAGAAATGTCTGAGCTGGAGTGCCTGGAGCAGGGTTTCTGATAGCATGATCTGTAACCCCATCTGTATTCCAATCACTTGGAGTCCTTACTCAAAATACATTTGCCTGGGCCTCACAGACATTATATTCCCTAGCTTTGGGGCGAGGTCCTGGATCTGTATTTAAATAAGTTATCCAGTACATGAAAGTTTCTGTATACAAAAGCTAGCTAAAACTGGCTTAGAAACAAGACCAATTGCTGTTAACAAATTTCTTCAAACTTATAGCTTAATACAACACAAATTCACTACGGCAGTGTTGTAGGTCAGGAAGTGGAGAGTGGCTTGATTAGGCGGTTTCATGAATTTGCACTGAGGCTACAGGCCAATGCTGCGGTCACTGGAAGGCTTCACTAGGGCGGGAGGATCCACTTCCAAACTCATGGGGGGCTGCGGCAGGAGTCTGCAGTTCCTCTCCATGTGGGCCTTTCCACAGGTCTGCTTATGATGTAGCAGTTGGCTTCCTTCAGAGTGAATGATACAAGAGAGAGAGACACACACACAAACCAAGACAAGCTACGAGGTCTTTTATTTTTTAATTATTTTATTTTTATTTATTTACTTATTTTAATTTCAACTTTTATTTGTTAATGTTCAACCTACTACAGGCTGATCAAGAAAGATCAAATATGACTGAATATGCAATATTTGAAATTGGAAAATCTGGTCTTATAACTAATATTTTTTAAGTTTGCAAGAGTATTTCCTAAAGCTATTGCCCATTTCAAACATAGAATAAGATCTTCTCTAGCATTCATTTTAAGACCTACAAAGACCATTTTAGTTCCAGGGATATATTTCTTTGGATTCTCCAAATACTGAATAAATAAATAGAGCAGTTTCCTCTCTACTAGATAATGCCTTTGGTTTTGTTAGCATTGCAATAAGAAAATCTTGGTGCTTGTCCTGTTTTTCATTCAAAGAGGCCTTAGAGATTTGGAGCAGTCTTGTGTTTCCCACTTTTATCCACCATCTAACACTGAGAACATTTTTTAAAATTTAAATTCAAGTTAGTTAACATACAATGTCGTCTTGGTTTCAGGAGTAGAACCCAGCACAGTTCTGAATAAAGATCTTCTTGCTGCTTCAGCCTCTCCCATTTTGTTCACAGGGTCAGCAACTCTGCCCACTGCTGCCTCCCTGGAGAATACTGAGCAGTTACCCAGTTCACTGCTGGGCCAGAACACGCACTACAATTTTGCAGCTGGTGGTCTCACAGTAGTGCCTCAAAGACCTGCACTGAAGGCCTAACCTGGCCACCACTTACAAGGTCCTTTATAATCTAATCTCAGAAGTGACACACTAGAAGGTGGGGAGAAATCAATGAATCTAACTTGGAGTCTAGTTACCACAGAAGGCAAAATCCACAGTCTAAACGTGAAGTTGTAACTTGAAATTATAGTATGTGATGTGAAATAAGTTAATGTGTTTGAACACTCACCACACCCAGGAAATATTCGAATCACTTTACATGTATTATCTCATTTAACCTCTCAAGAACTTCATGAGGTAGTAGGCATTGTTATTATCCAGAGGGGAAAACTGAAGTACAGAGGGGTTAATAATGAAGTAGGAGTGCTGTTACAAAGAAAGACTTGTGAGGACATGAAAAGAATTGAGTGTGGGGGAAGGTAATTGGCTGCTACCAGTGTTCTGTGGAAATTTTGCTGGCTGATGAACCACGTTTTATAGTTCTTCAACTGCTCAATTCATGAAGTATTAGGATTCATTTTCAGCTGGACACAGAGCTACCCAGGGGCAAATGACATTCCAGCCAAATGTACCCATGGGCCATTCATTTAATAAGCAGTAGGAACCAAACCTAAACCAGAAATTCTCCCCTGATAGGATCCCTAGAATGGTTCCTAAATAGCTAGGTCTCAAGGACTGCCTCTGGCCCAAGGCTCTTTCTAACTTTGAGTATCTTCTGGAGGCTGGAGAGGTTAGTAATGAGAAAGTTTCATTTTTGAAGGAAGCAAATCAGATCCCTGAATTTATCAGGTAGGTTGTGGAGAGGGCTACTGAATGCTCACTGTTTTTCTGCCCACATTCTGAATGTTCTCCCACAATGAAAAATGCCCTCCAACATCTGTACTCTGCTTCTGCTGAGCTTTCCTGTACTCAGTCAGCTCCTCCCCTTCAAGCACCACCGTAACCTGTTCTTGCTGCAATTCACAAGATTCCTTTACCTTCTTTCCTTTTCTACAGATTTATTTCATTTTTTACTGTTTTCAGTCTTCATCTTTCTAGCCTTTGCCTCCTCCATCCTGTCCTACAGAGCCACAACTGTACTAACAAAATCCTGAATCTGATAAATTACTTAATATCAACAAAAAAGTGGGGGGAGGAAGCTCAGGAGCAAAACCTGAGAGGTGAGCTGACTTGACCTGACGGGACTCTGTGTAACTGAGAAGGGCCTGCCCGCCTCCCCAGGCTCCACCTTGAAAGAAACCTTGAGCTCTGGAGTGGAGAAGGGGCCGGGCCCGCTGATACTATTAAGTTCTGAGATGGCGCGGCAGGCCTGCAGACTGTAGGGGGAGGGCGGTGGCTTTGCCGCCCCGGACCCCCGGCAGCTCCGGGCAGTGTGTGGTCAGGAGAGCGGGCCCGGGATGCCGCAGGCCTCACGGCCTCGCCGACGTCTGGCCCTGGAGCGTCTCCAGGTGCCCGGGTGGGGCCGTGAGCGCCCAGTCAGTCACTCGGCATGTGGGCCGCGGGTGGGGCGGCGCGGGCGGGCCGGCCGGGGCTGAGGGACGCTGTTTGCCAACATCTCGACCGGAGTGTTTGTCCAGCCAGCCTGTGCCGCTCTCAAGCGCCCCTGCCTTGCCCTCCCTTCTCCGACAGCTTCTGGCGGCCCAACTGGACTTGGCGTTGCGCGGGTCAATCTGCTAGAGGAGCGCAGGGCCCTAAACGGGTAGGTGCCTGGAGTGGGGAAGGGAAAACAGAAAGCGGAGGCCGAGAAGACCGTGTGTGCGGTAGCGCGGGGAGTTCCAGAGGGAGCGTGGAAGGCGCGGGGCGGAGGCGGGCTGGGGGAGGCCCGCGGCGACGCCTGGGCCTGGGCCTGCACTCGCCCCTCCCCAGGCCCTCCTCCGCCACCGCGGCGGGTGTCCGGTGTCGGGTGTCCGGTGTCTGGAGCCACAGGCGGGTGAGAGGCTGGGGCTGTGGCCGCGCGACGTGGAGCCCCGAGGGGGAAGGCTTCGGCGCACTCAGGAGGTCTGGGGGCAGTTCTGGGGCTCCGGACACGCCTCCCGCCCGGTCCCTGGGGGGGGAAGGGGTGCGCGCGCGTCACTGAGCGGGGGCGGGCCCGAGGTGGCCGCGTGGGAGGGTCGGGCTAGCCTGGAGCTTCGGGACTGTAGCAGAGCCGCCCCGGCGCCACGCGTGTCTCCCGTCTGTCCCGGCCTCGGCGGCTCCTGCGCATCCGCGCGCACCCGCCCGCTGGGACGCGACGGGCGCCCCCGCCTGTGGCCCCGCAGCGACTGCACCCGCGGACGAGCGCTTGCACACACGTTGGGTAGGGCCAAGCGGACCTCCCTCGCCCCAGACCTTCTGGAAGAGTCCCGGGAACCGGTTTCCCAGCGCGCCGGCACCCAGGGCTGCCCTCCCCGTAGCGTTCTGGCGCTGCGGGTGGGGCCGGCTTCAGGGCCGAGCGTCGCGGCTCGCCCGCTGGAGGTAGACCCTTACCGTGGCCCCGGCCAACCCGGCGATGACCTTCTTCAGCCGAGTGGGCACCCCTGCCCACTCCTGTTCTGGGGGGTTTCTCGGGCCCCTGGAGGGGGTGGGCGTGGAGTCTCCAGGAGAAATCAAGTTTGTAGGTTTTCTCAGAGCCGTGTAAGCTTTCCCTTCAGGGAAGAAGGAAGCATGGCACCCCTCTCTAAGCTTAGTCTTCCTCATCTCCTAAAAGGTTTTTGTTCTTAAAGTCTCACCCCTCACCGAGGTGGGGTTCGAACTCATGCTAGGGAAATGAAAGGTCGTGCATTCTACCCACTGAGCCAGCCAGGGTCTCCTCAATAGAGCTTTTGCTTGCCTGCTTAATAGAGACAACTTGGAGCTTTTAAAAGTGAATAAATAAACGGAAGGCATATGTAGGCAATAGATTTTTTATTTATTTATTTATTTATTTTTTTTTGATGCAGACAGAGACAGAGCATGAGAGGGGGAGGGGCAGAGAGAGGGAAACACAGAGTCGGAAGCAGGCTCCAGGCCACGAGCTTAGCAGCACAGAGCCTGACATGGGGCTCGAACCCACGAACGCGAGATCATGACCTGAGCCGAAGTCGGAGGCTTAACCGACTGAGCCACCCAGGCGCCCCTGTGGGCAATAGATTTGACACGAGTGGAATTTTCTAGATAAATCTGTACAGTGATTTCAAATTTCTGAAGCATGGTATGTATGTACAAAACTTACCAAATTGCTGTCACCTCTGGTAATTCATTTTATCCTTAAAAAATGTCCTTTTGTAGATAAACTTTGTTAGGTAAAGTTGAATAAGATAACTGAAAGTCTGAGAACAGCTGTCTATTTTAAATAATTAGAATTCAAACTGTGTTCTTAACTTTAAAGTTTTATGGTCTGTGTTACATTATTGTTATGATTTAGGCTTTATCTCGGGCTTCCCCCCACCCAAGGTCTCAGAGTCGTTAAAAACGCAATTTTTATTCTGTTGGACAGGACTGTGGGAGATGTGAGAGTCAGGCCAAATCTATGGTATCCTGGAAAACAACTGATCCTATCACCCTTTGAGAATTGATTTTTGGAATAAATAGCAGATGTGAGGTTGTCATTTCTCTTTTTAAAGAAAATTGCTATACAGGAAGAAAACCGAGTTAGCTTAGGTTTTCTTTTTATTAGAGCTTGAATAGCTGGAAGTTTGTTGTGTTCAGTTTGTTAGATGGGGAAAGTCATTTGAAGTTTGAATCAATGTCAGCGGTTGTCCTGTCAGGGAGTAAAAGTGGGAAAAACCCTGGTTAGTTTCCTCATTTCTAGTTCCTCTGCCCTGCCTCCACTTGTCTCTGTAACTTCACATAGACAATATGACATAGTCCTCAGATTCCAAAGATGTATAGTACAGGCCCTCACTTTTTAGATGAGAAAACTCAGTAGCTGACATCTGAAAGTCACACAGCACTTGAAAAGCCCATGCTGGGCTCCTTGCTGGATATTCTGTGAGCACCCTGTGCAATGTGAGTTTTCCATCTGAAAGCACAGGGGAGGAAGGAGTTAATTCGCACTGGTGGAATCAACAGCCTTAGAATGGCATGCATATGATTTCAGCTGCCTGACCTCAAGGTAGTTGTTAGCTGGGTCTCCAAGTATTCTCTGAGGACACAGGGAAGCCAGTGTCTTCAGTCAAGATCCAGTAGTTAACTTTAATGCTAAAAATCCACATTTGCTAGAAAAGACAGAACAAACCAAAACTAATGTGGAAAGAGTTTGAGTATCTCACCACAGAGATACAGTGGAACTTTTCACACCTGGGAGAGGCTGGACCATTTGTGCTGCTCCTAGTGGTTGTGAGGGGAAACTTAGAACACTAAGTACCTGGTGAATAAAGTAGGCAAACAACATCCACACCTGGGCCTCCATGACAGCTCCTGGCTGCCCTTCCTGGGGGGAGGTCTTTTCATACCTGGCTTCCCCTCAGCTTAGCTACAGTTACCTGGAGAAGGCTTCTGCTGCTGAGAAGTAGCATGTGTCATGCATGCACCTTCAAGTCAGCATTTATGTTCTGCAAGAATTTGCTGGTCTTCATTCTGAAATTTCACGTGTGGTACTATGTCCTGGTGATGTGCTGATTCTGGGCTTACAAAGAAACTCTACTGTCCTAGTGAAGCACAGTAGAGCTGCCTTTGAGCCAGACTGCCCAGGCCTGCCACTTTCCGTCTTCTTCATCTGTGAAATAGGGAGAGGGAGGAACTGAACTCCAAGGGTAATTGTGAAAAATCATGTAAGTTCATATATGGAAGGTGCTTAAGGTAGTGGCTGCTGTAGTGTGGGTAAGCTCTTATTATCAGGTACTCTGGGATG
>NC_043700.1:37876735-37918273 GCF_006229205.1 Suricata suricatta | reverse complement strand
GTGCTTAAGGTAGTGGCTGCTGTAGTGTGGGTAAGCTCTTATTATCAGGTACTCTGGGATGGGGAAAGAGGAAAACTGTGAATTTGGCACTGTCAGGGTTTTGGTTTTTTGGCTTTACCCACACCATCACTGTCGCTAAGATTCACCCCATTCCAAATAGGAAACAGAATTGAAACCTCAGGCTTCACTGGTTCCTCCTTTTCTACATGTTTTGTTTCTGTGAAAGTCAGTCTCTGGAATTGTAGAATGTGCCAACATCAGGATATTTACTGGAATATCAAGGAGTCATTCACTTTGGTTTTTTACCACTTCATCTCAGAGCACTGGAGTCAAGTGTGCTGAGGAACCAGATTCTTCCTGTGGCTCCTAGGAAGACAGAGCTCAGCATCTGGCACCCTCTCTTTTAGTGTAGATTTAGTTGGCCCTGCCCCTCAAGAAGCTGTGGGGACCCAAAAGTCAGAAAAACATCACAGGACATCAGTTCTGTGGCTATTCTAGCCTTTGAGGATCATCTCAAAGCCAAATACAAAGGTAGGAAGGCAGCCTAGGAGGGACATGACTGCCTGAGTTAGAGTCAAACATTGCTTTTAATTCCTTTCAAAATTTTTCTCTTAATATTGTGTTCCGTTTGAGTTCCAGTAGTTGAATGCTGCAGGAGGTTATAGGATGCAGTTAGCAAGAATAGTTATAGCCTCAATAAAGGACCCTGCTGTATAATGAATAGGGAGTTAATTTAACTATGTGCTGTGTATACAGACATGCTGGGGTACCCCAACTGTTGAGCACTCTTGTGTCAAAAGACTTGTGTTAATGAAAGAACAGCTTTGCAGGGAAGAGGAAGACGAGGGAAGCAGAAGGGCCTCCCAGGGAGGTTTATAATCTGGCTATGTGAGTGACAAGATGAAGGAACTTGGTAAGAGAGGCCATGGTATGAGTAATGAGTAATGATGGTCTGAAGTTTAAGAGTGTTGGAACTTAGTTTGGAGAAACAAGATATTTGAGGGGCATGGCTAGATGGCGAGATTATTGAGACATGTGAGCACCAAATTACTAGTCAATTTCTTAACATGGGTGATCCTGAAAAGTCTCAGTAAGTAAGCTTTTTTATGTATCCTATTGAAGAAAAAGTCTTAACATCATCTGGGATGCCTGGTTGTTTCTGTCTGTAGAGTGTGCAACTAACTCTTGATCTCAGGGTCATGAGTTTGAGCCCCACATGGGGTGTGGAACCTACTTAAAATTAAAAAAAATTAATCAACGAAATAGAAATGCATAAATTAGATGAAACCTCAGTGAAATTGCCCCCGCCTCCCAACATAACCACTTAATAACCAGTTGTGAGTACACCAATCCCTGGCTTCTTGGTAAAGGAGCCTTCTAATAAAGTCTTTTGTAAAGCAGAGTTCTTTTGTAAGGAAACTAGTTATGTCTTTATTCTCCCAGTTTTTCTGGTCTGTAGATTTAAATTTTATTAAATTAGGTATATGGAACAGGTACACCTAAAACCTGGTGACCTTCCAGAATATACATGAATGTTGTCTCCTGTACATACAGTGTTTTTTATGGTTCTAGTAGGTTGTCTGGAAATCGCCTTGTCCAGTGAAGATGAAAGCACTAATTTTGTTTATTTAGTGCTACTTTTAAGGGGAAATGGGGAAACTGCATCATGGTCTAATTTTTATTTATTCTTTTTCCTCTCTTGAGCACAGCCCTATTTTGGTTTGGTTTGGGGTAGGTAATTCTGTGAAATCTCAAAAACAGTGTTTTCTTTTGAAATAAGTTGTTTGGAGAGAACCTTTTAATTTCTTCCTGTGCCTTTTTTTCTTTATTCTTTTCTCAGCCATTCAGTTGGTGGTTAGGCTCTGAGGTAATGATATGTTTGCTTAGTTGGGAGAAGGCCAAATCTCTGTTAATTTTTTTGTTTCCCTGAGATTGACCTGTGAAAGGTTAGGTTTTGTTTTGTTTTTTTTTTGATAAAGTATCTTTGGAAATTACGGGATAGAGGTTACACAAACTCTTAACAAAGCGTGCCTCAGCTTTTCTTCTCCTTTCACCTGAAATGAAAGGCAATATTGTATTTCCTCCAACCTTAATTCAGAAGTCTGCCCCTGCCTGGCGTCTACAACTTTAATACTGCCTGCTTTTTGCTTGTTGCTCTTTGCAGGTTCACGAACAGAAATTTGGACAGGATATTTGGTGCCAGGAACCAAAAGCCAGTCTGCTGAATTATTGTCCCAGTCATTACAATTCCTTCGAGTCTCTCCGAAGGTCTGTGGGTGCGCCCAGGTGCCAGCCCCGGGGAGGCACACCTGGAAGCCATTTTCAAGAACTTTTGCCTCAGGTGTAAAAGACTCCAGACCTTCAAAGATGCTGAAACAGATACTATCAGAGATGTACATAGATCCTGATCTGCTGGCAGAGCTCAGCGAAGAACAGAAACAGATCCTGTTCTTCAAGATGAGGGAGGAACAGATCCGCCGATGGAAAGAAAGAGAAGCAGCAATGGAAAAAAAGGAGTCCTTGCCAGTGAAATCCAGACCAAAGAAAGGTAAACTTAGCTATGTCTCTTCTGTGAATGTGTTAGTATAGTCGCTCTCGGCTTGTTTTAACATTTCACACTAGTTAGAAGCAAGCCTGGTGCAAGTTCCAGTTTGGTAGATGGACCCTAAATGTTATTGAAAATGTTATGGAGATTGTGAAGTTTATCAATTCGAAGTATATACTTCACATACACATACCCACACACGCACAGCAATTACCATGAACTTGTGTAACTATAAACAGATCTCTTACTTGAAACCCAAATGCCCTTAAGCTGAAGGAAAAAGTCACCTGTGCAGTTTTGGTTTGGGGGTATTAAGGAAGACTTCTCTTCCACTTAGTCACTAGTGCCTAGTATTCTACTACCAACATAAAGAGTCATTGTATCAGCATTTTTATAGCAATTATGTTTATATTTCTTAGACTTAAGAGATTTTTCCTTGAGTTATCTTTAAAAAACAAAACATAAATACTGCTCTAGGGAAAAAGTCATACCTACACATTTTTTAAAAGTAATCTCCATGCCCAACATGGGGCTCAAACTCACGACCCTGACATCAAGAGTCGCATGCTCTACGAACTGAGCCAGCCAGGTGCCCCCATGCTGCATACTTTTTAATGAGAGTTAAATTTTCAGATGTACTTCTTCCTGACCCAAAGAGTTCCTGGTAGCTTGAGACAGGCTTTCGAGACCATGGGGCAGGAATTCTTCACATCTCAAGACTTAAAGCACACATACACACAGACCTAGAAAAGCACACATTAGCCACCTCTGCTCTTCCTCCTCCCTCGACACAAATTCTGTCATGGATGAATAAGCTGTTTTAAAAAACAATTTTCAAGGTCACTCACAGAGGCATTCAAGACCAATTTCTCCTCGTTTTTCATTAAGCCAGGAAAAATAAAATTTCATAAATTTTCAGGGTTCAAAGATTGAGAAAATGAATCTCACTTGCATGCTGGTATATGCAGACTCAAAAATGAAGTCAGTTTGGTGACCTTACCTTACACTGCTTTAATGAAAACCTTTCCAATTAAGCCTTCATTTAAAAAAAAAATTTTAGTGTTTATTTATTTTTTGAGAGAAAGAAAGAGAGAGAGAAAGACACAGAGAGAACATGAGTGGAAGAAGGGGCAGAGAGCAAGGGAGGCAGAATCTGAAGTAGGCTCCAGGCTCTGAGCTGTCAGCACAGGGCCTGACACGGGGCTCGAACTCATGGACCACAGATCATGACTTAAGTCAAAGTCAGATGCTTAACCAACTGAGCCACCCAGGCACCCCCCAATTAAGCCTTTCTAATGATATGAAAATAAATAAGTATCTCATTTATTATTGTTATCAATAACAGCTGTTTATTAAATACCTGTTTTGTCAGACACGTGCAAAGCACTTTTACTTGCATTATGTCTCATTTTCACTAAACTTTTGCAAAGTTAATATTAATTGTCTGTTTTATGGGTGGAGAAACTTAGAATCGGAGAGGTTAAGTAATGTATGCAAAGTCACACCACTAGGAGGCTCCCAGATTTATTAGATTTCACGGTGTTCTATACTACCCAAAATAGAATTTTTCCTTCAGTAAGTAACATGTTCTAATTGAAACATGACTGTCTGGTCTTTCTTAACTGGCTTGTACATCTCTCTGCATTCTTTAGCCAGAGTTTATCAGAGATAGCTGGACCCCTTTGGGCACCATGTTTGCTATGAACATAGCCTATTGCTGTGGTGGGGGGCTTTGGTACTAGTGAGTTCTTGTCCCTAATGTCAGTGGCCCAGATGCTTTGTAAAACTTTGGGCCTCTCATGTTTGCTGAATGGTCTCGTGATGACTTAAGACAATAATTTCAGTTTCTTTGCCTAAATTCTTCTTCTGCAGAGTTTGAATCTACCTCTCAGATAATTTGTATTACTTTATTAAATGGTCATTTAAAATGCATATTAATATATACAGTGAATGTCCTATCAGTATTTCATGTCAAGAGTTTATTACTCCCTTAAATTTAACACTTGGAAAAGTACATTTTGCACTAAATTAGTTTTCTCCTCTAACTGCAGAAAAAGAAAAGTTTTCCCGACTTCCTCCTAAAAGACAGCACTTCTCTGTCTACCATCTAGTTCTGTCTTTGAAGATACAGCTACAGATAGTACAAAGCAGAATTGTGGCTGGTGCTTCGCTGACCTACTAAGCCCTGGCCATTGTTTGCTGAGACCTCACTGTGCGCTTCGACTCCTATCAGCCTGTGCTCCTGGCCTCGCCAGTCCTGCCGCCACACAGTTTGTACTGCGCTGACTTTGGTGCTGTTTTTTGTTGTTGTTATTGTTGTTTTTTAGCAGTGCTTAGCCAGGCACTTAGCCAGGTCCTTTCCTTGGCTCTTTAAATATGTCTCGTGCCCCTCCACCCCTCATTCCCTTGCACCATTATAGCCCATCACTTGGCAGTTCTTTCGCTGTCATCTGGTCATTATTTTCTCTATACAGTCCACTGTGGTGAGTTTTCAAGAGCATCATTAAAAGTTTGCATATTGTGTATACCCGAAACCTTTTAGAAATCTTATGGCTTGGGATGTCTGGATGGCTCAGTTGGTTAAGCTTCCAGCTCAGGTCATGATCTCATGGTTTCGTGGGTTCAAGCCCTGCTCTGTTAGGACAGAGCCTGCTTGGGACTCTCCTCTCTCTCTCTCTCTCTCTCTCTCTCTCTCTCTCTCTCTCTCTCTCTCTCTCTCCGCCTCTCTCTCTGTTCCTCCCCAACTCACTGTCTCTCTCTCAAAATACATAAACTTAAAAAAAAAAAGAAATTTTATGGCTAATGTAGAAAGGGCTGAAAAACAATTAGAAATATGGATTTAACTTAGTAATAGGTCAGAAAATAATTTCAAAATGTTATGGGAAAGTGTGATTCTTAGAGAGGAAGAGAATTGTATATCTCCTCTGCCTGTTAGGGGCATATAACTAGAGGTCTAAGGCTGCATTGTCTGGCATGATAGCCACTAGGCACATGTGGCTGTTGAGCACATGAAATGAGATTAGTCTGGACTGAGTTGTGTAAGATGTGTTAATTACCAGATTTCACAGACTTGATAGGAAGAAAATAATGTAAAATACCACATTAGTAATTTTATATTCACTATATACTGACATGATACTATCTTGGATAACATGAGTAAAATAAAATACATTAAGATTAATTTCATCTGTTTCTTTTGATCTCATCATAGGGCTACTAGTAAATGTCTGACTACAGATGTAGCTGACATTTGGACAGCACTGCCCTAGACCATAAAAGTAGCACCACTGAGCTGGTGGAGTATCAGACCTTGAGCTTGGTGCTTAAATATAGTATCTCATTTAATGATCACAGGCAACCTTAAAGCTGAATTACTGTTCACATTTTATAGGTGAGGAAAGTGAGACCGGGACATTAACTAGCTTACCCAGGGCCACAGCTAGTAAGTAATAGACCTGGATTAGACCTGAGTCTGCCTCTCCCAAAGTGGGTGCTCTTAACAAATATGCCACATGTCAAGCTTCCCTGCAGTTTAAGTTACTTTTTTCTGCAGGTGCCTTGCACTCATTGAAAACGTATGCTTGCATCAGGGCCCTGTCTTTGTTCTGTGTGATTTCTTTCTGTAAACACAGACAGAAGAGGCCTTCACTCAGTAGAGGGTTGCCCAGCAGTTGTCTCATTGGGTTTCTAAGCAGACAGAAGCCTAAGTGGTAGGCTGGGATCTGGTTGTTGTGTGTGGGGCAGAAGGGGCTATGTGTGCCCTTGAAACAGACGTGGATTCGTGAGACTTTATTTGCTGCATTCTCATTGCTATCAGGGGAACAAGTTCCCTCATGCAAAGGCTTCCCTTTTTCATGAATGACTGTAAACCACTGATTTGTGCCACCTTCAGGGGCACTTCCTCCCCTTCCTTCACTCTGGAACCCATTCGGTGACCTCCACTGATGGATTCAATTATGATCTCAGCTATTCCTCAGCCTTACCTGACTCTTGAGTTGCCACTCTGAGTCTCTCTCTTGATGTCATGGGTCTTTTGCCTTCTCCATATGGTCTTTTTTTTTTTTTTTGTCTCTGCCTGACCCCTGAATATCTGTACTCCTCCAGGGTGCCTCACTCTGTACTGGCTGTTTGTAACCTTGAGGTGGGGCTGGGAGGATCACAGACTCCTTTGAAAATTTAGTGAGAGCTTGGACCAGGAGGACCGGGAAAATGCACACAGACAGCATTTTGTGTATGGTTTCACAATGCTCACTGACTGCTGAAATCTCATTCATAGACTCAGGGTTCACAGATCCGAGGGTAAGGTTTCTGTATTATCTCCCTGGGGCACTGCCTCTACCTTGCAGGGTTAAACGTCACCTATATGCCAGGGACTCTCAGACCCATACTGCCAAGCCAGGCCTCTCACCTGCTTTGGTCTCGGTCCCCGTTCCCTAATGAGTGTTCCCACTCAGAAGACCCTTAAGCCCTGAAAGCCTGATGCAAAACCAAACTCATCAGCATCACCCCCAATCCTCCTCACCACCCCCATACCTGACCCTGCCTCTCATTCTGTTATAATCACCCTTTCTCTAGTCACTGAAGCCAGAAACCTGGGAGCCACCGCAGTTGCTCCCTGACGTCACCACATACCTAGTCACTGAACCCTATAGATTTTATTTCATCTTTCCATTCCCAGGGCTTTCCCCCTACCAACATGCTACTCTGTTAGGAGTGCCAGACATAAGCATTATATTTACGCCATTTCATTTAAACCTCACAAGAATCTGGTAAGGCAAATGTTGACACCTTTGTTCTTACAAATAAGGAAATAAACGGATAAAGTAATCTGTATGGGTCACTGGGAGGGTCAGCATTTGAACTCGGGTCCAGATCTGGACCACTGGTTCTGGCCCTGTCTCCTGTCCCCCTAGCTCTGAGCTTGATAGTTTAAATGGGCTTATCCCCTTCTGTGGGGAGCACCTGTATGAGGATATAATTGATCTCCTCTTCCCTTTCACCTTGCTGAGCACTTGGATTGAGTTAGTCTCCTCTCCTGACTTAAGTTCTCACTTATCTGTCCTGCCACCTACTTTCCTTCAAGCATAGTTCAAGCATCATGCAGATTCTCCAGCTTCCTTTCTTTCCTTTTGTCTCTAAAATTAGCATAAAAATTTATTAAAATTTTAAAGATGGACTTTAGTGTTAGTAACTATAGGATTATTAACCCAGTTTAACAAATCTGGCAAACAATGGGGAAAACAACAGTCATGAGTAATTTCAGGAAGTCCCTACAGGACTGTGCATGCACCAGGGGCTAGATCTTGGTTTCTCCTGCCCTGTCCTGTTCTTCAGGGCCTAGAGGGAATGTGATGGTGACCCCACACCCCAGCTTGCCCATCAGAGCCCTGTCTGCATTCATTGTCCTAGCATCCTTTTTGGTGGTTTTCTCTTTGGCGCTCAGAAGTGTGTCAGTTTTGGGGTGCCTGGGTGGCTCAATTGATTGAGTGTCTGACTCTTGATTTTGGCTCAGGTCATGGTCTCAGGGTCATGGGATCAAGCCCCTCTTCAAGCCTCATGTCGGGATCCACACTGAACATCGAACCTGCTTAAGATTCTCTTTATCTCTCTCTCTCCCTCCCACTCTCCTCTCTCTCCCTCTCTCTGCCCCCCATCCCTCTCCCCACTCATATACTCTCTCTAAAAAAGAAAAATGTTTCAGTTTGGACAGTGCATTATGAGGCCACCTTAAACGCAGGTTTTGCAACCTCACAGATTGGTTTTGAATTCTGGTTCCAGTTTCACTAGGTCTGTGACCTTGGGCAAGTTAAATACCACCCCCCCTCCACCCTTAACTTCCTCATTGTAAAATGGGATCAGTAATAGCCTTGGGTAATACTCTAAATATTTAATGGCAGACATGGCATTGGCATCAATTAGAAGGGGCATGGCTATAGTACTCAAGTGCCCATTTGCCTGGTGCTAGTCTTTTGGTTTCTGGAGTGGGGTGGGGGGGGAGGGTGGACTGTCGTAGAGGAGAGGCCAGAGCAGTGGGACATACTTGAGAAGTTGGGAGTTTAGGGAAGTGTATCAGTATTTTAATAACCTGGGTACTTGTAGCTACTACTGTCAGTCCTGAAGATACTCCCATTGTATTTAAAATGTAAATTTGTTAGGAGGCCTCTGGTGTTGACACTCTGTCTTCTGATCACTCAGTTTTTGGTCTTCTTTTTATAGGGACAGGGTATATATTTCTTCTCTCTCTGTCTCTCATCCTCTCCTGTTACTATCGTTGACCTTCAGAGTTGGATCTAGTTGGAGCAGAGACCAGTTGCTGACCCTCTGAATCATGTCTTAGTTCAGGAAGAGCCCTGAGAGTTGCACTGACCTGCACCTGAGGTGATCCGCACTGATACTTCCAGTCTCTCCTTCCCGCACGCCTGCTGGGCCTGCCACGTAGGGAGAGTCAGACACGATGATGATGTAAGTGGTGTCACATACTGATGTAAGACTGGAGTAAAGCCTGGCCATTTCCTTGCCAAGGGCATGTGTCACTCCATTTTTATGTAATATTTTACACTTTGTCCAGTTAGAGACTTTATATGGTGAATGAGGTGTGAATGAGAGTCTCTGCACAACAGTTCTTTGTGGTATGGTCCTAGGCAGGACTGATTCATTGTTCTAGAAAAGTTGGAGAGCCCCTAAGGTAGCAGGCATGAAGAGAACTACAAGATACAAACATGATTCAGTTGATTGTCTGACTCAATAGATAGGAATAAACCCACTAAATTGAAGTACTATGAAAAGGTCCCTCTCTCACTGTCCTCTGATGAAAGAATGCATGTAATTTCAAGGTGAAGTAGACAGAAAATCCAGGATGCGTGCAGGGCCTGCCCCATTGAGATCTCTTAAGTTTATACCTCTACCTTCAGGAAGTCCACTGGGGACAGAAATGCGGGTCTGTGTGGATCATTTTACAGCTCTGAGCGGACAGGTGCTTTTCTCCACTTCTTGTCAACATTTTTTCTTCTTTACCTGTTGTCTGCATGCTCTTCTAGCCCTCCTTCCCCTGGCCTACTCCCTGGCATCCTTACATTCTCCCTTCCCCAAACCCCCAGTTTATTTTATTGAAAGAAGTCTTCCTGCCATCCATGCTCCTAAGCTGCCCTTTCTGTCACAGTGCCTGAAGCATAGCGGATGCTCAGGAAGTATTTATTGAATGAATAACTGAATCCCCTTTTACTTCCTCAGAGCACATACTTACTGCCAGACTCCACCTCTCACCATCCTTTCTGTTCTGTTTCTGTAGCCTGTCCCCACCTGTCTCCCTAAGAATACCCTCTGAGGTCAGGCACTGCCTGAGACTGACCCCCTCCCCCCCGCCCAAGACACCATCCCCTTTCTGTGTCTCCACGGCACAGAGGAGCGGCTCACTTTTCCTCTCTTGGCTGCTTGGCCATGCATTTCTCCCTAGGCTCCTTCTATATTATGTCATTATTTAGGAATCAAAAATTCTTTTTTTTTTTCCTATTTTAATCAGAATGCTCTTTTTCTTCCCTTTTGCCTCCCAAATGGAGCACATGCTTTTCCAAGGTTTTCACTAGGCTTCATGCCTTTTGCGAATTCTTCTATGCCAGTGGCTTCAGCGGTGTTAGCTAGAAAGTAATTCTCAAATTCACACTGTCAGTGTTGACAGCATTTCTGAACCCCAGTTTCATAAGTCAGCTATCTACTGATATTCTCCATGTAGATTGTTGGTAAAGATAAAGGTAATTTATTCTGCATTTCCAAAACAGCTCAAACAAATTTATTTATCTTTTTTAAACAAATTTATTTTCTTGCTGTCACTGTTTCCTCTTATTACCCCTGTCCTCCCAGACAGTAAGTCTCAAAATACTGGCATCATCATTGAGTCCTTCCTTTTCAGCCACCTGTGCCTTACAGACTTTTCCCTCCTTCAGGCTCTGAGTACCTGCCTCCTGGTCTTTCACCTCATCACTCCCCCATTCTGTCCCCACTCACCCACTGAACCACCCACCTCCTACTACCCTGACCCACCCTACGTGTGATGTGGCATTACACTTCCTAACCTGTTTCTCTGACCCTAGTGCCACCTGCACAGAGACAGTCATAAACTCTTCTTTGGTCACTTAATCAAGAACATGGAACTAATATGTGTGAGCCTTTATCACGTGACAGACCTGTGAGGTCTGACTTACTACCTCTGTTTTATCAGGGAGGGAACCTGGGCTCAGCGAGGTAGAATGGCATATACATGGTCACATAAAGAGTTGGTAGACACACTGGGACTTTAATACCACCTTCTGGCTTTGTGCAGTACAGGGCCTAAGTTTAAATCATTTCAACAGGTGTCTGGAACTTGTGCCATGTGGCCCTCTGGCCCCCTGCATGATCTGCAGCCCATGACCAGGTGACACCTAAAGCTTTTTTGAGCTCTCCCTGAGACCCTGATTCCTGATAGCCCTTCACTGATTTCCTTCTCTGATCTTAGATCACACTATCTTTGTGTAAGTGAGCAAACTTACACCCTACTCTCTGTCTAAATTCCATGTGCATCCACCAAACTCAATACAAAGAATGTCTTTTTTCTTCTGTGTGCTTCCAAAGCAATTTCTCCACTCTGTGAATCCTCACCAGACTTAAAATCTCTTATGGCTATAATGTATGTTCCCCTGGTCCTTCAAACAGATCAGTTTGTCTTTGGAAGCATTTCCATAGCATTTGTTCACAAACCTTCCCCAGGTTGTATTACTTTTATAATTAGATGTTCAATTTCTGTTTCCAACTAGAATATAAGTTCCCTGAGGGCAGGGGTTGGTCTGTCTTGTTCATAAGTGTTTACACACATTTATCTAAGTACCTGGCACATAGTAGATATGCAATAAAATGCATTCAATGGGTAACCTAATGCCTTGTTGTTTCTCTCACAGACTTTAGGTGACTTGCCACATCTGTGTTTTCCCTGTGTCCCTTGGAGCATATAGCTCATCTGCATTGTGATCAGACTTAGAAACTCAATAAATTTTTGTAGAATACATTAAACAGAGGCCTTAATAGTCTTCCCCCATCTTGGTATAAGACCGAAGGTATAAGGGGTGCCTGGGTGGCTTAGTCGGTTGAGTGTCCAACTTCAGCTCAGGTCACCATCTCATGTTTGTGAGTTCTTATGGTTCTGGAGTTTGAGCCCTGCATGGGGTTCCCTGCTGTCAGCACAGAGCCCGCTTAGGATCTTCATCCCCTCTCTCTCTCTACCCCTCTCCCACTCATACACACACTCTCTCTTGAAAATTAATAAATGTTTATTTAAAAAAACAACAACAGAGAGTATCAGAGCTAACATTGATTTTACTAGACTCTTCTCCACTCACCCCTAAGGTTTTAGGGAGTTGTGGGGGACCCCTTGAAGCTCCTCTGGCCTCTGCTCTCAGGCAACATTTAAGAGCTTCCAAAGGTGAGGAGGACTCAGAGATTATTGTCAGTGCCCTTCTTTTGGCATCTGGCTAAATCTGACAGTTCTCTTTTCTCTTGCCTCCAAGCCACAATCTCTTTACCTTTACCATGCTCTCACCACTACCTTGCTTCTAAAATTTCAAGGCTCTTTTCCACCCTTTCCCCTGGTTGTTTTCTCTACTTTTAGTTCTGAGTACCTTCCTGTGCTCACAGGCAGTTCTGGGGTCTCTCCCCTCCCTGCCCTGCAGGGCAACACTTCTTCCCCTAAGAGTTACACCTGCAGCCCATGGTGCTCTCCAGGACTGTGTCCTGCTGTCCTGAGAAGAGTGGCTGGAATCTCTGGGTCCTTCCTCTCTGCCTCCCCTGGCCTGCGGCCACTCTCCTCTCAGGACATCTGTCTCCTGCTGTCAAAAATATTGGTAGTTACTTAGGTGAAGGTTGAGAGATGGACATAGTAAACAATGTTATTAGTGGCCATGAGAGAGTGTCATAAAGCGAATTTCATGTGGTATGAGAGCTTTCTAAAGTTAATGAACCATTTGGCATTTCCTTACACAGAGCCAGAGCTGGCAGGGCCCATCCCTTCAAGGGCCCACTTGGGATTGATCTTCCCTTCAGACCTGCTGCCACTTCCACTGTTTCTCCACTTGTAAAAACAGTGCAAAGTCAACTTCCTTCTGAATGATACATTTGACTCCTTTTATAGTGAAGATACTGTCTCCCCTCCCCCACCTCGCCCCAGTATCTTATTTAGAATTGTATTATACTGTAGAACATCTCCATTGCACCGAGTAGAAAGTGCCAACATAAAAAAACATCTCTGTTTGAGCAGCCTCCTTTTTCAATGTATCCTGAGGCAACAGCCAGAAGTAGGTCAACAATTTGTTGGACAGCAAATGGCTTTAACTGGAAACCTTCTTTTAATGTACAAAGATGAGACACAATCCCAGTGTGGATTTCTAGCCTGTAAGTGTGGCCTGGCCTATGTTCTATCAGGTGTCCATTACCCATGCTCAATACCACTGGCCAGCTTGGGGTCCTTGGGGCCCAGGGATCTTGACCACAACATGGCCCATAATGGCCCTGGGTAGGTCTGCTTTTAGATTTAGGGACTACACCTCTTGTACCTCCTGATTGTGCTTCACTTTCCCCAGGTTCCAGGGAGCATGACCTGTGTGGCCACATCTCATGAGTATGGAAACTAGAATGTAATACAACACCTGTGACCCATTGTAAACAAGTGTTATTTAAGTAGCTTCACCAAGTATCACACTACCAGTAGCATTATCTTCTCACAAGCTGGTATGAATCTCTGAGCAGCCACATAAGTAAACAATAGGAGGGCGACCAGGGTACTTGACCTCTCGTGAACTCCTGTTACATGGCAGGCACTAGGGGGAATATGTGGCATATCTAGCCCGCCTGGTCCCCACCGCAATCCTGTGTCCTAGATGCTTATACCCCCATTTTTCAGATGAGGAAATTGAGGCTTAGAGAGACTAAATAATTTGTGCAAGGCACACAGCTAGAAAGTGGCAGGGCTAGGAGTTAAACTAAAGTCAGACTGATTCTAAAATGGAAATACCAAACCCTGGAGCAGCTGTAAAATTCTGGGGTTCAGGAGACTCCCAGACTTGACAGGTTCTGGTATCTGATGTCAGCCTTGTTACACTGAAGGTAATGTAAATAATGCATGCTTTCTTCCCATCTTGCCTCCTTCACTTATTAAATGGGCGCATTCCAAAACCATATTCATGTTTTAAAACAAACACTGCTGTAGCCACCGCCTGCTGCTACCACCTCTGTTGCTCCCGGGGAATGCTGCTGGTTCCTGAGCAGACTGTGGGCACTTTGTCTCATCTAATACCTTTTTTCCTGAAGACTTCATACTTTAATGATGGCACACATAATAACCCATGACTAAAGACATTTGTCCGATCTAAATTTTGTTTTGCTTGCAGAGAACGGCAAATCTGTTCATTGGAAACTGGGAGCTGATAAGGAAGTCTGGGTCTGGGTGATGGGTGAACACCATCTAGATAAACCCTACGATGTTCTCTGTAATGAAATTATTGCTGAGAGGGCCCAGCTGAAAGCAGAGCAGGAAGCAGCAGAGCTCAGGTAAGAGATCTACCAACCAGTGAGGGGCTGGCCAGACTGTAAGTCATGCAGAGATGCCTCTTCACAGTATCTGGAGGGAGAGTGGGGTGGGTTAAGAATCACAAGAGTAATTTTAGATCTGTCTGACC
This sequence comes from Suricata suricatta, assembly GCF_006229205.1. Taxonomy (NCBI): domain Eukaryota; kingdom Metazoa; phylum Chordata; class Mammalia; order Carnivora; family Herpestidae; genus Suricata; species Suricata suricatta. The sequence continues at coordinate 37,904,029 of NC_043700.1, read as the reverse complement.
AGTTTCTTTAGACTTGTGGTGGTTCCCTTCATTCCCACAATGTGATCAAATCTGCTGTTTCATTTCCTCACTTGTCACCCCAATTTTGATCTGGATGTGGTTTCCCCAGTGGTCACTGGCTTCACTAGAACCATGCTAGAGCACCAAAGGCTGACACAGCTGAGCATCAGGAATAGAAGTAAGAAATGCAGTGACTGTTCAAGCTTCAGGCCTTCAGACAAGATTGCTTCGATATTGGCAGCTGAGTAAGCAGGCCCTTTAGGCGCTGACACTGTGCCAGGTGGTGAGGATTCAAAGATGGATAAGGAGCTTCCAGTCTATGAGGAGAAACAGGCATGTGCACCACTAACTTCAGATGATACAGGCTGTGATATGTGCTATGACTAAGTTACTAACAAAACATTAATGGACCTATTATTCCTGTTCACAAAAGAGGTGAAATCTGAATTGAACCTTGAAAGATAAGTAGAGTTTTTCAATGCAGAATATCAGGAAGGAGATGCAGGCAGAGGGTATAGTCAAGACTCCTAGTCTTGAATATGTAAGGTTCTTTGGGTGACAGTGAGTTCTTCTGAGTGTTTGGGGTATATGTGGGCAAATAGCGGGAGACAGGGAGCCATGTGCTAAAGTGTCTTGAAAGCCAGATTTAGGACTTTGGACCTTATTTTGTGGATGGTGGCAGTTTTTGAGTCAGGAAGAGATGTGATCAGCTGGAGATCTAGGAAGGTAACTTGAGGGGTAGCAATGAGGCAGATGATGGATCCCCTCTGCTGGGGGCCCAGGGCAACGTCTGTGAAGCCTGTTATGCCTTGATGAGGTAGAAGCGGACATACGGGCCTCAGTTCAGTTCCCAAGGGCTGGTGATGCTACCCATAGCTCCTATAACTAACATTAGAAATGTTACAGAGATAAAGTAATAATTCGCTGCTCATCAGAGGAACACAGTGTGCTCTAGCAGTTTAGCTTCTAAACAGGAATTGGGCAGACCTGGAATCATCAAATCCTGCCTGTGCCGCTATGTAGCCTTGGATAAATAATATAATTATTTTGAGCTTCTTGCAATTAAGCAAGGATAACGACCTGTTTCTTGAGGGTTGTTATAAGGATTAAGTTAGTGTGTTTAAAATACTAGCAAAGGGCTCAGCATATTCACTGGGTAAATGGTATCTATTACCAGTTTTCACATAATTTAAATGTAGGCATCTGCTTTGGAAAAGCTGTCCATGTTGGAGAATGTTTTTGATAATTCCACATTTGTTTCTCTTCAGAAAAACTCAGTCCAAAGAATTTGCCAATAGCTTGAAAATGAAATCACAGTACTATGATCTGCAAGCACCAGACACCCGGGAGATGCGGAATATCTATAAGAAAGCAGCAGAAGAGGAGGAGCTGGAGAAAGGCTCTAGGCCGGCACCACCCCTTGAACCAGAGAAAATTCCAGTGAGTCTTACATATCTGTAAACATACAGAATTTCATAACCAGAGCAGTGAAAGATATTGAGGCCACTGAGATAAATGTAGTTGAACATCAGGATCTCAGACTTTTATGGGAAAAATCCCTCCCAACCAGAAGGCCTTGATGTTCAGTTCATTTGGGGGAATTTGGCTCACCTGCTACTTCACAAAAAAGGTAAAGCACCCCTTTTTCATGGGACTGAAGGTGTGAAGAAGGAACACTAGGAATAAAACTTTTCATTTTAAGGTATTTTCAGGGTTTATTTTTCCCTGTTTACATATCTTCTATAACAGAGGTTGGCAACTTTTTCGTGTGAAGGGCCAGAAGTAAATACTTGAGGCTTGTGGACCATACGGTCTCTGTCACAACTGTACACAAACGAACAGGTGTGGCTCTGTTCCAGTAAAACCTTCCTTAGCTAACAGGGCCAAGTCTGGCACACAGGCTGTGGCTGACTGATCCCAGCCCTAGAATGCTGGCATGTTTGTGAGGTAGATTATTCTCTACTGAGTCTTCCTGTTTTGGTTGAGGATTATACCTCAGTGCCTCACTGGCTTCCTAGGTTCTTCCTGTGACTGTGGGGACTGCTCCTCAACACAACAGGATTTTATAATCAGAATTTCTCTGAATTCTCTCATGTCTCAGTCGGTTTAAAAAGCTCAGACATCATTGGCTACTTAGATTATAGTTTGGAAGAACAATAAAACGATATTATGAAGTACCTTCTTCCACCAGGAATTTAATTAAACTGAGAATTAAGGGCTGTACAGTTGTTTGACTTCTGTTCAGGTCCCCAGCTCTAGAACATTAATTGTATGTGCTCTTGACCTCTTTGAGCTGTCACTCATGATGAATCCCTTCTGCTGGGTGCCACACAGTGGCAAAGCACGCTGCTGAGCATCTCATTAATCCTCAAAATGACATTATGACCTAGGGACTGTTTCTGTATTTGTCCATTTTACAGGTGAGGAAACTGAGGTTAGATATGGCTATTCAATCTGCCCGAGGTCTCATAGTTGATAAAAGGCTGAACTGCGATTCAAAAAGAGGTCTGCAAAACCCCTAGGTCATTCCTTAACTATTGTGCTTGATTGTCTTATTAATATGAGGAAGGTGAAGAAGGTTTAAAAAGGGATATATATATATATACAAGGGTCAAAATATTTAGGGGTACAAAATTCTTAAATTTGGTTTATATCCCAGGGTCATCCCTGGGTCTCTCCTCACATCTGCAGAGAAGCATTCAAGCTCTCCCAGGTCTGCTTTGCACACATTTAATACCAATCTCCCTCCAAACAGCATTTTCCCTTTTTAGCACCCCTAACTGAAGAACAACAATAGCAACAACAAAAAACCTCCTTCAAGAGCATTAAGTGAGCATGCTTATCTTTGTGATTGAATTATAGTACTTTCCTAGAAAAAAAATGTTTTTCAAAACTAGGACAAAAGATTAAAATATAAGTTAAAATAAATACCATGGCTATTATTTTTTACTAGTCATAAATATTCTAGGGATTATATTTTAAACACACACATGTAATAAACACACACAAACACACAGTGAGAGGAGATCTCAAGATTGACTGATTTACTCATTCATTTAAAAAGTACCCAATATGTGCTAGGCATTGAGATTACAATGTGGGAGTAAGAGCAGAATCACTCCTCTTTAGAATGCAACTTTAGAATGAAATTGAATGAATGAACTGCTGAGTGAACTTTATACTTGAGGAAGCAGAAAGGCTTCACGTGACACATCATTTCAAAAGATAATAAGTGATCCCAAGAAAAGGATATGTTTCTGTGCACCCCCATTACACTAGAACTTGAACAATAGCAGGAAGTGCAGGGTGGTTTTCCAGAGTACATGGAGGTGGACATGATGACTGAGGATGGCGGGGGCTGGCGGTTCCAGCGAAGGAACAGTATGGACAAAGGCTGCATAGCTCGGGGAAGAGGCGTCGTTGGAGAAACCAAAGAAGGCTGTGTGGCTGGAGTGTAGTAGGGACACAGAGGAGCATACAAATGAATGACAGGGTGAGGGAGGCCAGGCAAGACAGGGTCTCTGAGACAACTTTGTGTTTTGACCCCTTTTTTCAAGAACAGTTGGATAGTGTCAAAGATTTTTGAAATTTTATATTTTGAAGGCTTATTCACGGATCAGAGTAGATGGGGGACAAGCTTTCTAACACAACCCAAGTTTCTAAGATCAGATGCCTGGGATAATGGAGGTGTTATCATCATAAACATGAACCTGTGGAGGAGAAGCTGGTTTTAAAGGAGAAGAGTCTAGTTTAGAGATAGCAAGGATTTCGCATGCCACAGGCAGTAGTGGTAGATATAAGTTGATTTTGTACATAATAAGTGTGTATAATTTGACTTGGAGTTTGCAAAGCTTTCTCTCATATAGTCATTTCATTTCACAATACTACTGTGAAGTAGACGATGCAAGTATGTCTTTTGTACAGATGAAGAGACTAATGCTCGGAGAGATTAAGGAGTTTGCCCCTAAATCACAGAAAGCCTTGTTTTTGTTTATCTACTTTAATCCTCATCACGATTTTTATGTATTTAAAATAGAATTCATCATCTTCCCCGGATCTGCTCTTTCAGACAAGAATTCTGGTGAGAAACCAAGGCGAGAGCTTTGGGAGTCATCCAATATATGTTTCCAAAATGCAATTCAGGTTTGCATAGTAAAGATTTCCACATTTCATCCATAATTTATTTTAACTATAATATCTAGAAGGATATTGTCATGTCTGTATACTTTTATCATCTACACACAGCCTAAAATTTATTATAAAAAGAAAATTTATCAAGTAATTTTTTATTGAAGCTTATCTGAATAACCATGGACAAGTTTTAAGAGCATCGGTCTTCTAGAATTATAAACCATATTTAAGGAAAAGAAACTATAGATTTACTAAAGTAAAATGGCCTTGTTAGATTTGTAATGCATTTCCATGGGACAGATCATCCTCAGAGAACTCCAGACCTAATGTGAAAGCACCCCTTCCTGGTCTTATCTAAACTCTCTGGAGGGCTATGGAGAGTGGGAGAAAGTTAAATTCAACCTACATATTGATGTGCACTGAGCACTGTTGAAGCTCTTGTATAGAGTCATATACTTGTGGGGAGTAGTTCTTTTAGTTAATAGTGAGCCCTGACATTTGTACTGAGGCATTAGGTTAGACTGTATTTCTGCGTTTGTATCAGAGTTTTTCAACCCTGCTCTAAATATCTTATGAAAGGGTCAAGGTGAACATGTAGTCAGGGACCCAAGTCCTGTGTTGGACTTGGGGTAAATTCCACAGTTATTCCTTCTTTTTCCTCCCTGTTTACCAAGTATTATTTTGAATAAGATGAATATGCTTAAACAAATGGCCATGGTCAGTGGCAAGAAAATAGTACATCCTAAGATCATAGCCAGGAGCCTAGGATATTCTTTAGCAAAAACGGGCAGATTTGCCCTAGTACTAGTAATTGCGGTGATAGTGGTTGAGGTGAGGACTCTGACATTTTAAATGCGTGTAGCCTTGTATAGCTGTCAAAAGACTCAGATTCACTATTTCACTCCATCCTCACAACAAACATAGGCGTGAAATAGGTTCTCATTTTCAGAGTGGACGAACTGAGGGCAGTGGTCTCCACAAAGCCTGATTAGAGGTAGAGCTGGGGCCATAAACCAGGTCCTCTAACTCAGGAATAGAGCTCCAGCTATCCCATCATGCCCCCAGGGAAGGTATTCATATCTGTATCGTAATCATAGAGTTTTTCTGTGTTTATCCCCTAAAGCAGGAATGCTTTAGACCCACATGCTGTTAGCTTTAAAATTAAACAGAAAATCTTTTTCTATAAGAAAACATGGAGAAAGAGGAAGAGGAAGGACTGAAGAAGTAGCAGAGAAAGAAACACGATTAAATCAAATTGCCCAGAAACCCTGCGAAAGTTTAACTGATGTCAGTGGTGTTTTCCAGAGCTCACAGCTCTGCCATGCTTGCTTCTGTCTCAGCTGTTTCTGAGATCTTCAGAATGGCATCTCTGCCCTACACTGTGACAGCATCAAGTCTGTGGGGCAGGGTTTATCACTAGGCAAATTTGCTGGTTAGGCAAATCTCCCAACCTTTTGGAGCCTCTGTTTTCTCAACTGTAAAAACTAGGGATTAAAAATAACCTGCCTTGTTTATCTCGTGTGTGTGTGTGTGTGTGTGAGTGTGAAAATTACATGAAATAATTGGAAATTCTTGAAAAATTTCAAATCCCACTACAATCCACGGGGTTGTTTGAACTAAAAATGTTCTAAGCCTTGCCTCCACTGTGAGAGTGTCCAGTGTGCAAGCTGCATGGGTGAAGACTTTGTATGGTTTGGCTAGATGGATTGAATCAGTGTTTCTCTTAGCAAATACTTACCAAGGGTCCAATACATGTAATGATGTGCATTATAGAGACACTAAGGAGGCACAGGGCAAGGTCTTCATCCTTCAGGAGTTAGAAGAAAGATTCGAAGCATTCAATACTGAGTAAGGCAGGACATAATCAAGTTCCAGAGTGGAAGGCCAGGGCTTGACTGGTTTGTAGCTGGCAGGGATGGGGGTCGGCCTAAGGTGGGTGGGAAATGCAGGATGTCTGTGGAGAGAAAACGGAAAGCATTATGTGTGGGGATACAGGGAGGAGGGCAGCCTGGCTGGGATAAAGTACTTGACTGAGACTTGGAAGGTGCATCTGAGGTGCTGATAGGCCATATTACAGAAGAGGAATCAGGCTTGTCTTGTGTTTATTTTCTATTGCTGCCATAGTAAATTACTGTAAACCAAATGGCTTAAAACAATTCCTATTTGTTATACGACAGCTCTTTTGGTCAGAACTCTGACATGGCTTGGTTAGGTCCTTTGTCGAGGGTCTCAAAAGGCAGACATTAAGGTTTTGGCTGACGTGGGTTCTTATTGGGAAGCTTTAGAAAGAACCCTATTCATGCTTATTTAGACTGTTGGCCATAGGAGTTAGCTTGTGGAGATGGAATGTTTGGTGAGATGATTCCTCATAAGTTTTTCTACCTCTAAACATTCATGATCCTAAACAACACCAGCAGGCATCACCTGAAGTAGAATATTTTTTGTATCACTATAGATTTAAGGAAGGTTTCCATACAATTTTAATGGATAAGTGAGTCTTTACTTTAGATTCAAGCAGAATTTGGGCAAAGATATGAGGTTCAAGCCCAATAGTACAAGGCTGAGGTTAATCCAGTCTCATTTCTGGAACTAAAGTACTAATTTTTTTCTTTCTCAGTCAGTTGGCAATCATATTCTGAGCTTTTCTCCACAGCCCTCTACCTGAGACTCAAAACTCTATCTTTTGGCCCTGTTGGGAAATAGCTAATCTTCTCACAAATAAAAAATGTAGAGAATTGTACCCTTCCCTCCATGGGACCAGAACACTAAGCAGCCCAATGTATAGGTTTGCATTTGGATTGTTTGTACCAATATAACAATTTACTTTATTTTAAAATTATTTTTAAATTTTTATTTTATTTATTTGAGAGAGAGAGAGAATGCGTGCGAGGGGCAGAGGGGGAGAGAGAGATTCTTAAATAGGCTTCATGCTCAGTGCAAAGCCTAAAGTAGGGCTTGATCCTATGACCCTGGGATCATGACCTGAGCCCATATTAAAAGTCAGATGCTCAATCTACTGAGCCCCAACAATGAGTTTTTTATATCTTCATTAGCAGATGGAGTCATCCAATGAGCTCTCTTGTAGAATAATGAAAGTTTGCCCCAATTCTAAGGGTGAAGAATTTGTTTTACCCTTAGAGCCATGAGAAGCAAGTCTGGGGGGAGGGGAGTTTGAGAAGAATTGTTTGACCTCCACTTCAGGGTTCAGAAAACTTGGAGTCCAGGGGCACCTGGGTGGCTCAGTCGGTTGGGCATCTGGCTTTAGCTCAGTTCATGATCTCACAGTTCGAGGGTTCGGGCCCTGCGTCGGGTTCTGTGCGGACAACTAGCTCAGAGCCTGGAACCTGCTTCAGATTCTGTGTTTCCCTCTCTCTCTGACCCTCCCTTGCTCATGCTGTCTCTCTCTGTCTCTCAAAAATAATTAAAAAACAGAAAAAAAATTAAAAGAAAGAAAACTTGGAGTGCAGTCTCTGAGCAGTTTTCTATACACTCAAATAGTCTTCATGAATTTTTTAAAAGAATATACTTCTGTTGATTTAAAATTTTCATTTTAACAAATGGCCAAAAGTAAGACTGTCCGAATCAGTACCAGGTACTATAAAACTGTACCGCTTACGTAGGGGAAGGCAATCTGGGAAGGAAGGCTTCAGTCCTCAGAGACAGCGCTGCGACTTGGGGCAAAATCCTGTAAGGAATCAAGTCCCGCTCTAAAGTAAGGATTAAATTAGCAGCACAGTTTCTTTACAAAGGAAGCTGAGAAAATTTATAAGCATGAGGATGTTTGTCCAATATCATCTGATGGTAGCAGCAAGAATTGTCCCCTGAGGTCCTTCAGTTATAAGATGTTCTTGTTATCACAGGCCCAGGCTTGGTCCTTTTCATTTTTCAGATGAATAGTTGGAGGCCACGGAGCCTCAGTGGTTTGTGCTTTCAGAAGAGGAGGCTGAAGTAATATGTGAATTAGAGTTGAGTGTATGGTTTTTTTTCTGAAAAGCTACTGCCCTCTACAAGATACCTGCCCGGTTTCTATTTTTGCCAGTGGCGATAGCACTTGGGAAACTCAGAGATGATGTCCTTAGTATTTAGTGAGAGTGTTGTTCTCAGTGGATCACATTGAACACTTTGTGTTACTGAGTGCCTGTCACTGAACTGGAGGTGATGATAAATATCAGGATTTAGCTGTCACCCAGCCAGGTTCTGAGACATGCAGGTTGGGAAGCAGATGCCATTCCCAGGCAAAGACAAGTCTGACTGGGAGTTACTAGGAGCCAGAGAAAATGATAGATGATGCACCGTGTGAGGCTCCCTCTCCCTGAGGAGTCTGAGAACTGGAGTACTCTGCAGGTGAGTGGGGATTCGTAGGGACCCTGGATGGACAGCCTTCTGGATGCAGTCAGTGTTTTCCCCACTCTTGTGCAAGAGAATTTGGGAGACTACAGAACACTTGTGAGTGTGGTTGGGAGAATGGTAGAGTATGCTAATTCAAAGATAAGCCCCTTTGTGTTTCTCTGCTTATATGTCATTTGTAGCAGCTGAGAAATCATTAATCTGCAGAGTGACTGTCCTTGTCCCCAAAAGGGGCCTTGAATAAAACTATGCCTGCTGTAGATTTTATCTACAAGTGATTCTAAATAATCACTTGTTATTTTTGTAGAAATGGCCTTCAGAGTAGACCATACTGGAAAACAAAAGATTAAAAAAATTAGAACACAAATATCTGGGATTCAAAGCATTCCAAAAAAAAAAAAAGACCTTGCTCAAGCAAGATTTCTCCTCTTCATATCTTTGAAGACAGAGTTAGAGATGGCACCTCTTGCCTTTCTACCTCTACTCTGCACATATGCACATGTGCATGCACACTGTCCCAAAATGTACATTTTGATTATCAACTTGACATTGAAACCATGGTGGTTATATTTTTAAGTGTTATTCTGCTCATAGCTTTGTGTTCCCATTAGCAGACAGCAGTGAAGGAACAACCTGTACAACTATTTTCAGACAGAATGAAAGACTTCCACTTAGGTTTTCCTTCTTCCATACATCCCTTCCAATCCAAAGTTAAACTTGCTCTCTACTCAGAAACCAGCAGTGGTCTAAAACTGGATTTTGGTTGTTTCCCTTTATAAAGGAGAGATTTGGAAGCAAGATATGAAGATCAAGAACACTTCTTTGAAAGAATAGAAAAGAATATGGGGAATTGTTTTTTTGGAACTTTATTCATCTCCAAGTGCTACTTATAGAACAACCATAGTTTTGATTATATGTGGCTTGTGCATTTTGTAAAGGGTGAACAGTAGTATTAGATTACAGTTCCTTAGGTGATTTAATCAGAAAGTACTAAAGCTTGATGAGTAGGCAGGGTGGAGAAGTCTGCACACCACCCCAGAGTAGATGCCTCATGCCTGGGCTTGGGAACCATTTTGGCATTGCCTGGCTCTTGTACGCAGACAGACATATTGCCAATCTCTAAATAGGAATTGGGTTCACACTTATAATAAGGAACCTCAATGTAAATAGAATGGGAAAATATATTCCTGAAATGCAAGCTAGAATTTTGAGGATTGAATTGGATGTGTTAAATAAGAAAAAAATTGAGCAGATTAAAAAAAATAATGTTTATTTTTGAGAGAGAAAGAGAGCAGAAGCAAGTGAGTGGGATAGGGGCAGAGAGAGAGGGAAACACAGAATCTGAAGCAGGCTCCAGGCTCTAAGCCAGCAGCACAGAGCCTGAGGCAGGGCTTCCAACTCATGAACTGTGAGGTCAGATCTGGGCCGAAGTCAGATGCTTAACCAACAGAGCAGGTGCCCATAATTGGGCAAATTTTAAAGACCTAACTGGCTTTATTAATTGGTTCATGAATTGGGCAACATCCCATCCAGCAAGTAGAAGGGAACTCCAAATGGCTACAGAAAATGAAAGGTTTCTGAAGGTAGAGAGGGAGTGGAAAAAGGAAATTATTAGCAAAGAATCCATTGTTTTGGACAAGGTCGCCCTCCTAACGAGACCAGAAGTGCTCTATCAGTAAAATTCTTAGAGCTGACCAGGAAATTCTCATGATGACCGCTTAAAGGTTACTTTTCTGGGGATGTGAAATCACAGTTATGTTAGGTATTCAGTCTTGGTTACTGACTTGGATCTCAAGCTAGGGAATGCCATTTTAGGCCTGTGATTTTCTTTTTAACAGATGTGAAGAAAAAAGAGGGATAATCCCAAACCAGTAACTGTTTCCCTTGATGTATATTCTCTTCTAGTATACATGCAGAAAATAATATAATTATTGTGGGAGATAAAGTATTGGGTATCCTAGGTGAAAACAGACAATGGATTTGTTGTGCTCATTTTATTAATTCAAGAGTGGAGCCATAATCCAAAAGCTATACAATTACCCAAGTGGTTTCAATGTAATGTAGTAGAATTTCATGGTAGACTATAAAATAAAATTTTATATAAGATAGAATTATAAAATCTTAGGGCCTTAGAAGCTATTTAAACTGTTGTGTTTTTTTAAAACAGTGTGGTATAGGACACCTGGTTGGCTCAGTCAACCAACTAGCTCTTGATTTCTGCTCAGGTCATGATGTCATGGTTCATGAGCTTGAGCCCCGAGTTGAACCCAGCTCTGTGCTGACAGCGGGGAGACTGCTTGGGATTCTCTCTCTCCCTCTCTCTCTGCCCCTCCCCCACTTGCATGCATGCTCTCTGTCTCACAAAATAAATAAACTTAAAAAAATAAAAGAAATGTTTATATGGAAGATATAGCCTATCACTGGGTTGGATATGAGAATCAAATGAAGCAATATATATTGAAGTGTTTTGAATAGTATTATGTATGATATACATATTATAGTTCCGTTTTCCTATATTTCCTATATTCTGATTCCTATATTCTGTTGTGTCAAGACTTTCCATATCAATCATGTTTTTAAGACTCTTTGTTCTCTTAACAGTCTTTTATTATTTTAACCTTATACTTTATATTTAATAATTACTTTATTTCCCTTGCTTGTCTTCATTTTGTTTTTCTGGAACATACATAAGGTATGTCCCTGGTAAAAATGTAAGGGTGGCCTTTGAAACTCTTTCATATCTGAAATGCTTTGCCCTAAAAACCTCTGTTGGTTTTACATCATTGCGTCTTCTGAGGATGTCCCAACCAGTTCTCCCATTTGCTGTGAGGGGTTCTAGGGGGAAGGTACAATGGAAGTGCACAGATGTTCATTCAGTATGACAGTTTGATGCTCTAATATGGACAAAATAAACCCAGACAATGTATTATTTAAAGATGTTTCATAAAATTACACACAATATTAGAGTCTACTGTGCTTTTTATTTAAATAGTGTATTACCAAGTTGGTTTCCATATAACACCCAGTGCTCTTCCCCACAAGTGTCACTCTTCATGACCATCACACCCCTCTCCCTCCCCCTTTTCAGCCCTCAGTTTGTTCTCAGCATTCAAAAGTCTCTCATGATTTGCCTCAATCCCTCTCCCCAACTCTTCCCCCACCTTCCCCTTCCCAAGGTCCCCTGTTAGGATTTTCCTGCTGGACCTATGAGTGATATGGACCTATGAGTGACATATGGTATCTGTCCTTCTCTGCCTGACTTATTTCACTTAGCATGACTCCCTCTAGGTCCATCCATTTTGCTACAAATGGCCAGATTTCATGCTTTCTCATTGCCATGTAATACTCCATTGTATATATACCACATCTTCTTGATCCACTCATCAGGTGATGGATATTTAGGCTCTTTCCAAGAGTTGGCTGTTGCTGAAAGTGCCACTAAGCACATTGGGGTACATGTGCCCCTATGCATCAGCATCCCTTGGGTAGATCCCCAGAAGTGCTATTGCTGGGTCATAGAGGAGTTCTTCTGATAGTTTTTTGAGGAACCTCCACACAGTTTTCCAGAGCAGTGTACCAGTTTACATTCCCACCAACAGTGTAGGAGGTTACCCATTTCTTCACATCCTCACCAGCATCTATAGTCTCTTGATTTTGTTCATTTTAGCCATTCTGACCAGTGTGAGGTGGTATCTCAGTGTGGTTTTGATTTGTATTTCCCTGATAATGAGTGATGCTGAGCATCGTTTCATGTGCCTGTTGGCCATCTGGATGTCCTCTTTGGAGAAATGTCTATTCAAGTCTTCTGCCCATTTCTTCACTGGATTATGCATTTTTCAGGTATGGAGTTTGGTGAGTTCCTTGTAGGTTTTGGATACTAGCCCTTTATCTGATATGCCATTTGCCACTATCTTTTCCCATTCTGTCAGTTGCCTGTTAGTTTTTTCGATAGTTTCCTTTGCAGTGCAGAAACTTTTTATTTTGATGAGGTCCCAACAGTTCATTATTGCTCTTGATTCCCTTGCCTTTGGGGATGTGGCGAGTAGGATATTGCTGCAATTGAGGTCAAGGAGGCCATTTCCTGCTTTCTCCTCCAGGGTTTTAATGGTTTCCTGTCTCACAGTCAGGTCCTTTATCCATTTTGAGTTTATTTTTGTGAATGGTGTAAGAAAGTGGTCTAGTTTCATTCTTCTACATGTTACTGTCCAGCTCTCCCAACACCACCTGTTGAAGAGGCCGTCTTTTTTCCATTGGATACTCTTTCCTGCTTTGTCAAAGATTAATTGGCCATACACTTGTGGGTCCAGTTCTGGGCTCTCTATTCTATTCCATTGGGCTATGTGTCTGCTTTTGTGTCAATACTATGACAGCTTTGTAGTAAAGGCTGAAGTCTGGGATTGTGATGCCTCCCGTTTTGGTTTTCTTCTTCAATAATACTTTGGCTATTTGGGTTTTTTTGTGGTTCCATATGAATTATAAGATAATTTGTTCTAGTTTTGAGAAGAGTGCTGGTGCAATTTTGATGGGTATTGCATTGAATGTGTTGAATGCTTTGGTTAATAATGACATTTTAGCAATGTTTATTCTTCCAATCCATGAGCACGGAATGTTTTCCATTTCTTTGTGTCTTCTTCAGTTTCCTTCATAAGTCTTCTATAGTTTTCAGCATACAGGTCTTTTACATCTTTGGTTAGGTTTATTCCTAGGTATTTTAATGATTTTTCAGGCAATTGTGAATGGGATTCATTTCTTGATTTCTCTTACTGTTGCTTCATTTTTGGTATATAAGAATGCAACCGATTTCTGTACATTGATTTTGTAGCCTGCAACTTTACTGAATTCATGGATCAGTTCTAGAAGGCTTCTGGTGGAGTCAGTGGGGTTTTCCATGTAGAGTATTATGTCATCTGCGAAAAGGGAAAGTTTGACTTCTTTGCCAATTCTGATGCCTTTTATTTCCTTTTGTTGTGTGATTGCTGATGCTAGGACTTCCAGCACTATGTTAAACAACAGTGGTGACAGTAGACATCCCTGTTGTATTCCTGATCTCTGGGGGAAAACTCTCAGTTTTACCCCATTGAGGATGATATTAGCTGTGGCCTTTTCATAAATGGCTTTAATAATGTTTAAGTAAGTTCCTTCTATCCTGACTTGCTTAAGGTTTTGATTAAGAAGAAATGTTGTATTTTGTCAAATGCTTTTTCTGCATCTATCAACAGGATCATATGGTTTTTATCTTTTCTTTTGATAATGTGATGTATCACATTGATGGACTTGCAAATATTGAACCAGCCCTGTAACCCAGGAATGAATCCCACTTGATCATGATGGATAATTCTTTTTATATGCTGTTGAATTTGATTTGCTAGTATCTTGTTGAGCATTTTTGCATCTGTATTCATTAAGGATATTGGCCTATAGTTCTCTTTTTTTATTGGGTCTCTGTCTGGCTTAGGAATCAAAGTGATATATGCTTCATAGAATGAGTCCAGAGTCTTCCTTCCATTTCTATTTTTTGGAATAACTTGAGAAGAATGGATGTTAACTATGCTTTAAATGTTTGGTAGAATTCCTCTGGGAATCCATCCGGCCCTGGGCTTTTATTCATTGAGAGATTTTTGATAACTGATTCGATTTCCTCACTTGTTATGGGTCTGTTCATTTTTTCTATCTCTTCCTATTTGAATTTTGGTAGTTCATGTGCGTTTAGGAATTTGTCCATTTCTTCTAGATTGTCCAGTTTGTTGGCATATAATTTTTCATAGTAATTTTTGATGATTGCTTGTATTTCTGAGGGATCAGTTGTAATACATCCATTTTCATTCATGATTTTGTCTATTTGGGTGTTGTCTCTTTTCTTCGTGAGGAGCCTAGCCAGAGGTTTATCAATTTTATTTATTTTTTTCAAAAAACCAACTCTTGGTTTCATTGATATGTTCAGTTGTTTTTGTGCATTCTATATTGTTTGTTTCTGTGATCTTTATTATTTCTTTTCTTCTGCTGGGTTTGGGGTACTCTTGCTGCTCCCTTTCTAGTTTCCTTAGGTGCTCTGTTAGATTTTGAGTTTGCGCTTTTTCTAGTTTGTTGAAATAGGCCTGGGTTGCAATAAACTTTCCTCTTAGCACTGCCTTTGCTGCGTCACAGAAAGTTTAGATGGTCATATTTTCGTTTTCATTTGTTTCCATATATATTTTAATTTCCTCTCTAATTGCCTTATTCACCCAATCATTCTTTAGTAGAGTGGTTTTTAACCTCCATGTTTTTGGAGGTTTTCCAGACTTTTTCCTGTGGTTGATTTCAAGTTTCATAGCATTGTGATCTGAAAGTGTGCATGTTATGATCTCAATTCATTTGTATTTATGCAGGGCTGCTTTATGACCCAGTATGTTATCTATCTTGGAGAATGTCCCATGTGCACTCGAGAAGAAAGTGAATTCCCTAGCTTTAGGATGTAGAGTTCTAAATATCTCTATTAATTTCTTCTGTTCCAGGTCCATTGTTTCTTTAGTGATTTTCTGTCTGGTTTTCGTAAGTGGAGTATTGAAGTCCCCTGCAATTAGCATATTCTTATCAATAAGATTGTTTCTGTTTGTGATTAGTTGTTTTATGTATTTGGGTGCTCCTGAATTCAGCACATAAATGTTTATAATTGTTAGCTCTTCCTGATGTAGAGACCCTGTAATTATTATATAATGTCCTTCTTCACCTTTTGTTACTGCCTTTACTTTAAAGTCCAGTTTGTCCGATATAAGTATGGCTACTCCGGCTTTCTTTTGGCCTCCAGTCGCCTGGTAGATATTTCTCCATCCCCTTACATTCAATATGAAGGTGTCTTCAGGTCTAAGGTATGTCTCTTGTAGACGGCAAATAGATGGATTTTGGTTTTTGATCCATTCTGCTACCCTGTGTTGTTTGATTGGAGCATTCAGTCCATTAACATTCAGTGTTATTATTGAAAAATATGGGTTTAGATTCATTGTATTCTCTGTAGAGTTCATGTTTGTAGTGATGTCTCTGGTATCTTATATTCCTTGCTACCTTTCTCTCATAGAGTCCCTCTTAGGATTTCTTGTAAAGCTTGTTTGGTGGTGATGTAATCTCTCAACTTTGGTTTATTTGGGAACACCTTTATCTCTCCTTCTATTTTGAATGACAGGCTCACTGGATAAAGAATTCTTGGTTGCATATTTTTCCTGTTTATCACATTGAAGATTTCCTGCCATTCCTTTTTGGCCTGCCAAGTTTTAGTAGATAGGTCTGTAACCCCTCTGATAGGTTTCCCTTTGTAGATTAGGGGCCTTTTATCCCTAACTGCTTTCAGAATTCTCTATCTTTATATGTTGCCAGTTTCACTATGATATATCGTGCTGAAGGTCAGTTCAGGTTATGTCTTAGGGGTGTTTGATATGCCTCTTGAATTTCAATGTCTTTCTCTTTCCCCAGATTGGAGAAAATTTTCATCTATAATTTGATCAAGCACCCCTTCAGGACCTTTTTCTCTTTGTTCCTCTTCAGGAACTCCTATGATATGGATATTGTTCCATTTGATTGTATCACTCAGGTCTCGAATTCTTCTTTTGTGCTCCTATATCAATTTCTCTCTTTCTCTCAGCTTCCTCTTTTGCTATAACTGTGTCTTCTAATTCACCTGTTCTCTCTGCTTCTTCAATCTGTGCAGTGGTAGCCTCCATTTTATTATTCACCTCATTTATAGCCTTTTTTACTTGTCACAACTATTTTGAAGGTTCCTAGTCTTTGTATCAATATCTTCTCTTACAGCTTCTATGCTTTTTTCAAGCCCAGCTATTAATTTTATGTCATTCATTCTGAATTCTTGTTCAGTTATGTTGCTTGTGTCTGTTTTGAGCTATTCTGTCGCTGTGATTTCTTCCTGGAATTTCTTTAGAGGAGTGTTCTTTTGTTTCATCATTTTGGCTAGTTTTCTGTGTCTTGTCAGTTTTAAAAGCTTGTTCTGCATGTGCACCTGTTAGTATTGCTCTATTGAAGGAGGCTCTTTGAGTGTCGAGGGTCTGTCATTTCAGGAGCTGTTCTTTTAATTGTGTCTCTCAGTTTCTCTTGTTATGCCTCTGATTAATTTATTTCCCTACTCAGTGATATTTGGGACTTTCCATTATGTTTTCTTTGGCTTGTCTTGAGGTAGCCATGAAAAGGAAAACAGAGAAACACACAGGAAACACAAGCATAATGCACTGACTGAACAAGTAAACAAGCAAACCAAAAGGGGAAAGAAAGAAAGGAACTCAAAAGAAAAGAGAGGACAGGAATGGAAAAAAAGAAGGCGGGGAGACAGTGACAGGCAAAGGTAAAGGACAGTCTGAGAGCATAAAACCTGTAGAGTGGGGAGATAAGAATGAGAAAAAGGAAAAAATATCTGGATGGTAAGAGTTTTTCTAAGCATAGCAGTGCATAAATGTTGGTCTTTCTCAGACTCCAGGGGGAAAGGGAGAAAAGAAGGAAATAGGAAAATAGCAAAGAGAAAGCAAGGGAAAAAATGTAAAAATAAAAATAATAAGAAAAGAAAGAAAAAAAATTAAAAACAATAGGAATAATAAGCAAAAACACAGCAGGTCTCCAGCACATATGGGCGTGGTTCGATGTAGGTAGTTTGGGTCTCAGGGGCTGCTCTCTGAGGCCCTGCCTTAGTGGATGCAGGGAGAAGAATGGTGGCGCCCCAAGCCCCCCTCAGACCATGTGTTGCCCACCACTCTCTTGAGTCCAAGCCTGCTGAGGGGGACTGATTTCTCTCCCCGCACCCAGCGGCTCTCAGTTCTGGGCTGATGTCTTCCTTCTCCAGAGATCACGCTATGAGCATGTCAGTCTCTCCTCTTCCTCTCTGCTCTGCGCCAGCCTGCACTGCTGTCCCATGCAGCACCCTGCACAGTACTGTGCCGCCTCTGGACAACGACTCTGTGAGCCTGGTGCCAACTTTCTGGGCACTTTCTCTCCCGGCTCTGCTTTGGGTGGGCTCTCCCTCCCCCAGAGTCTCTAGTCCCAGTTCACACTCACTCAGGCATCCATGAGGCTGTTATCAATAAGGGGTCTGTGCACGCACCTCCCATTCTTGGAGATCAGAAAGCTGTGCCTTTGAATTCTTCTCAGTTTGAGAATTGTGGATGGGCGGAGGAAATAGAGCTCCCTACTTCTCCACCATCTTGCCACCGGTCAGTCTGCTGTATGTTGAAGTCAAGCTATCCAGTAGTCACTGTGCATAGATTTTACGAGGAGCAATGTTAGCAAAGTAGGGAAAGACTCCCTAGGGTCTCCATTGTCCTAATTCATGTTTCAGTAAAATCATTCCACAGGGACCATGTACCAGATTTTCAACAGTAAAATTGATTGTCCCATTTTTCATCTTGTTAGGTTAGTTGGCCTTTGAAAGGTATCTCCACTCCATATTATTCTCCTTCACAACTTTATCAAAGCAGTTTCATTATTTTGCCTCTCTCATTATTTTAGGAAGAAAAAGCTAAATCCCAGTATGCTCAAATGCTTAATATTACAATCATCATTGGGAAATTTTATTTAAAATGGCTGGAAATAGGATGATCTGATTATTCCAGTGACCTGGTTAGCAAAACGGGTGAGTTTCCTTCGATTTTCAGGGAACCTTAATTGTCTCTCTTGAATAATGTAAACTAGACTGAATATTTTTTAATGATTGAGAAAGTGCTTCATGAATCTATGGTATGTTCATTCATGCACCAAATATTTATTGAGCCCTACTAAGTGCCAGTCACTGTTCTGTTTGCTGAGGCCTCAGCTCTCAGTGAATGAAGCTGACATGGTTTTTGCCTCTATTATTCTGACCTTTGATCCATTAAGGAATACCATGGATTTAACAGGTATAAGAACAGGATGGCTAAATACTTAACCTAGTAATTTGTTTTCAAAAGTAAACTCTTGATTTTAGCCTGTTAATTCATCATTTTCATCTTCACCATAAGAATTGAATGCTATAATCTGTTTATTGGAGCTTTCTGGTTTATTTGGAATTAATTAATTGCATAGCCATACTTTTAAACACAATGAGTATTAAGTTAAAAGCAGAACAAACTATTTTTAAAATCATTTTTTAATGTTTATTTATTTTATGAGAGAGAGGACATTTGCACACAGGCATCTGTTTGGGAGGGGTAGAGAGAGAGGGAGAGAGAAAGAATCCCAAGTAGACTCCATGCTGTCAGCCCCTGATGTGGGGCTCGATTCCATGAACCACAAGATCATGACCTGAGCCAAAATCAGGAGTCGTTCGCTCAACTGACTGAGCCACCCAGGTGCCCCTCAAATCAGTTTTAAAAGTGAATATAATTAGAATAATTCTCGTAGGACACATAGTCTCTGGGGGAAATATGATTTGTAATCATATAAAACTGCTGTTGCTGTTGCTATAGTATCTTTTGACTGATGTTGCTATAGTATCTTTTGATAATCCAATTGCTTATATAGATTTGAATTGCCATACTTATAAGTTTAACAGTAATTTGTATACACACACACATGCACACGCACACTACCCTTTGGTCCATACAGATGCTCTCCACTCCCAGATCTGGTTGGGCCTGCACTTACTAGAGGGACCATTTTGACTCAGTGTCTGCAGGAAGTCTACTACCTTCTGATGCCATTGGCTTTCAGGTTTCACTTTATTTTGCAGAGCCATATTCTGTGGCAGTTTTTATTTTTAAATAAAGGGGATATGAAGCAGATAAGAATGCTTTAACTCCCCCTATAGAGTTTCAACAGCTGCAGAAGCCTCTGTAATGTAGCAAATGGGAGGTGGTTGCGGTGGCTTGCACACATTCTCTCTGGGACACCCCACCAAAGCAGTGAGCTGTAGACATGGAGAGGACATGGGTTTCAGCTTCTGCTTTTCTCCCTATTAACAGGTCACCTTCCCTCTTTGGTAAAGGCACAGTACCTGCTTTGATTCCCTTATAGGATTGATAATGAAGGTCAAATGATGTATTGGACATGAAAGTGCTTTCAAAGCAAAAATTATTCAGGTAGGGGTAGTTTTCCTCTCTTTCTTGGGTGACAGTAGGAATAATTAAAGAGTATATTCCCTGGAACATAACATCATATGGAAGCTTCAGAGGAGGCATGGTACCCTCTCCAAGAAGCCTCTTCATCTTCACTCTGGGAATGCTGAGTGGCAACAGTATCCTGAGATTGTCTCCATCTGGTATTGGCATCATAAATCATCACTTTTGAGCCAATAATTGGGTTGTTTTTTAAATAAAGGAAATCTGTTTGGATAGTACTGTTTTATTTTTATTTATTATCTATTTATTATTTATTTATAAAATAAATATATATTACATATTTATATATATATAATATATATACAGTCTACTACACTGAACTTGAATTTCATGGATTTGTAGAACGGGTAAGTGTATCTGAATGAACCCGCTCTATACAAGCCTTGTTTATATTATGTTAGTGCTTTGGAATAATGGCAAATCTTGTCTCACCTTGAAAACTAGAATTTTTATATGTGGTTCTTGGTATATGTGAATAATTTTTAGAGTTTACCATATATTTTAGACATGTAGAACTACTTCAGTAGAAGTATCAGGTAGTTACTAACTGGGTGGTTGTTAAATTAATTGAAATTATTTATGCTCTGACTCCTCTGCTCCAGAACCAACTTTGAGCTTTGGTATACTGAAAACAGAACCTAAAACTTGTGACAGACAGGATGTGAAATCTGACAGCACCAGCAGATGGTGCTGATGGTCACAAGTCATCCCTTCAGTCCAGGCGTTATGTCCGTTTCATTGTCTAGTTCATGTGTCTGTGCTTAGTTTTGAATTATCTTTTTTTATTTTTAGTGTTTATTCATTTTTGGGAGACAGAGAGATACAGACTGTGTGTGGGGGAGGGGCAGAGAGAGACACACACAGAATCCAAAGTAGGCTCTAGGCTCCAAGCTGTCAGCATAGATTCCCATGTGAGGCTCAGACTCATGAACCGTTAGGTTATGACCTGAGCCAAAGTCAGATGCTCAACCGATGAGCCACCCAGGTACTCCCAAGTTTGAATTATATTTAAAAAAAAGTATTAATAACCTCACCATTTCTGATAAGTGCAGAAGCAGTGGGAATGTTGAAATGCTGGTGTCGGGGAAGAAGGGTTTCCTCTGCCCTTCTAGGTCCTTCTGGCCAGATTAAGAATCAAAGTGACACAAGACAGATTACCAGGACAAAGTAGTTTAATTTCCTATGTATGAGAAACCCACACAGACATGGAAATTCCAAAGACAGTGAAGCAAAATGTGGTGTATATATCATTCTGAACTAAGGAGAAAGAGGCTCTAGGGGTCTGGGACTTTCTGCAATTCACAGGATGATGAAAAAGAGTAAATGTTTGGTAAACAAATGTTTGCTGGGCCACTCAGAAACAATGAGACACAGAGGACATTGACCAAACAGGCTTTGCTATATTCCTCTCTCTGTGCTATACCTAGTTCATAGTGTCATGGAGTTATCTCTGATGGTAGCTCTCTTCCTGGATCAAGACCTCTATCCAGGGGCGCCTGGGTGTCTCAGTTGGTTAAGCGTCCGACTTCAGCTCAGGTCATAATCTCATGGTTTGTGGGTTCGAGCCTCACAATGGGCTTTGTGCTTACAGCTCGGAACGTGGAGCATGCTTCCGATTCTGTGTTTCCCTCTCTCTCTCTGCTCCTCCCCTGCTCATGCTCTCTCTTGCTCTCAAAAATAAAGAAACATTAAATAAAAGACCTCTATATAAATTCTTTTAAGTAGTTGAGGTGGGAACATAAAGAGCTTTTCCTGAATCTGCTAGGTTTTGATGGTTTATAACTCGAAAGTAACCTTTATCCCAGTGTAGTCCATCTTGGGGTGGTGTGCCCTTGGTGGTAGATAGATAATATAGGAAAAAATTAAGATAATAAAAAAAGTGGTGAGGAAACAATGCTGTATGTGCGTATAAGTTGAATCATTCAATTGAACAAATAATTCTAAGGCACAAAGAATAACTCACACGGTATACTTCAAGTGCCATGCAGATGACAGTTAATTGGCAAGTGATGGGGGAAAAAGATTTGAAAAAGGAGAATATATGTTAGAAGAGACCTGTCCAATGTCTGTTAGCCTGAAGCTAATTAAGGAAACAACAGAGAGTCTGTAAGCTTAAAGGCTGAGGGTGGACAGGTGCTGCTGGTAAATGCCCAGTCCAAAGCTCTGCTGGCTGCCTCTGTCCAGGGCCGGCCGCCGAAGAGTGGCCGGTTTCATAGCTGGAACCTTACGTACAGGGAAGGCGGTTGCCAGCCTCCTAATTTTCTTTTCCTTTTTTTTTTTTAAGTTTATTTATTTATTTTGAAAGAGAGAGAGAGAGCATGAATGGGGGAAGGACACAGAGAGAATCCCAAGCAGGCTCCATCCACACTGTCAGTGCAAAACCCTATGTGGGGCTCAGACCCACAAAACATGAGATCATGACTGAGCCAAAGTTGGACACTTTACTGACTGAGCCACCCAGGTGCCCTCCTCGTAATTTTCAACATAGAAGATACTGATCCTTTTTGCAGAATGATGCCCCACATATCTTATTTCATTGAAGAAAGGGAGAGTGGGCCTGTTTTTAAAGCTCACATTCCTTATGATGGAAAGTTATTCAGAGACTACAAGTTCAAGCCCTTCAAAGTCATTTTGGACTATTGAACAGATGTCTATAAAATCTGTTGGAACGGTTCTAACCTGTTCATAGATAAGGAACTGGCTACTGTACAATTATTCTTTTTTAGATGCAGAGCAGTTATGTATCCTTTTATAATATTAAAATAAAAAATAAAATAGAATATGGTAGGTAGCAATTGTGAAACCTATAGGATTCATTATTTTTCCAAATAATAAGCATAAAGAAACCTTTTGACCTACAATTCATTTCCTATCATTGCAATGTTGACATAGTGGGAGAAGTATAAACTCTGGCACAAGCCAGCTGTGTGATGCCAGAAAGCTATACAACTCCTCTGAGGTTCAGTTTCTTCCTCTGATAGTTGGGCATTGTGTTGCCCATCCATCCGAGGTGTTTGAGGAATAAAAATAATACTTACTAAGTCACTAACATGGTGCCTGGTCATAATGGGCCTTCAATGACTAGTAGCCATCAGTGGAATTAGCATTAATAGCACCCCCCACGACTAGTAAAAAATTCCAACAGAGGGCTAGTAGAGTGCCACTAGTAATTGCCATGGCCAGTTTAATCAACTAAAATAGATGAAACTTTTATAACAAATAGACCAGTGAAGCAATGGTCAAAACACAACAGAAGTTCATCTTTTTCACTTACAACATCCAGAATGGGTTCTGGTTCAGGAGGTTCAGGTCCACACAGTCACTTAGGGACTGAGGCTGTCTTTTATAGTAGGATGACTTCCATCACCATTTCAGCCCAAAAGAAGGGGGAAGTGGGAAGTGGAGAGGAATGTGTGAAGGAGGTGTTAAGGGCTTGAATAGGAATGGCATATACCAGGAATCACAAATGGGAGATATTTATTCCCATGGGCATACCTAACTGCCAGGGTGGGGGTGGGGGTGGGGTCAGAGATGGGGACCGGGCAAGCAATGTAGCTACTGTGAGATAAGGGACAAAATGGAAGTAGCCACACTAGTTTATTACATGACGTAGTAATGACCCTAAAGTGTCTTCTGTGCTCCACACTGAATCTTGGTACCAACCTTTTTCTGAAAATTTTTTGACAATTTCTAATTGATACCAAAATCCAGGAGTGAGTCCTCAGCCACAGGGCACATAAGTCATGGTGATATGGGTTGCAGGTGGCTCTAGTGAGCTATATAGGACATGTGGCTTTTCATACTGGGACTTGGTTCAGACTCTACATCAGGCCAGGGACAGGGTAATAGGGACCTGTGTAACTCACTTGGTGTTAAGAGGCACTCTGTGTTATATGCCAGCTCAGTCACAATGCCAGAGCAGTTGGCATGTGGCAGGCGGGCGTGACACCAGGGAATCCGGGTGGTGGATCTGGGAACCCCGTTGGCAGGAGCTGCCTCTTGGGAAATCCATCTAGAGCATCAGAAACCCAGATACTGGGCTCAGTAACAGGGGCAGGAGAGGTGGGTAGGGGAGGAGAGTGACCAGACAGGGAATGTGCGCGGGGCTCCCAGGCACCAAACTGATATTCCAGTCATGCCTCCAGTCCTAGACAGGGAGTAAGGCATATGCAGTTAAATGGCAGAGACTAAGCATTTCTCTGGTCTGAACTAAAATGGTATGATGTAGAGCAGGGATTAAGAGAAGAAGAGAATTTAAGGAGTAATGGTGATGTCTAGAAGTCATTCTAGGGGCCCGGGGCCAGCTGGGAACAAAAAAGAGAAACCCGCTTGTCATGAGCAAACCACCACCAGCTCCAGGTTCTTGAGCAATAATCCCCTACCGAATAGGGAGGCTTAGGTCTTCCATACCTGCTGCCTCAGTCATTATTAGCCCAGGGACTTAAGTGGTGGTGGAAGGCTTGGTGAATCCACCTATGAGAGTGGGGCAAGTTAGAGAACTTTGAAATGAGGCAAGCATTAACAGATTATCTACTGAAACTGCACTGTAGCTCTAAATGGTATAAAAACATGTTTCATTTAATTTTTAGTCACTCTCCAGTTCCTCAAGAAACATTCAACAAATGTTGGCAGATTCTATCAGTCGTATGAAGGCATATGGATTTCACCAGGTAAAGACTTACGTTCTGTCTTCAGGGGGCTAAAGGCATAGCCATTTCTGCTAATGTTTCACAAATGGGTATATTAGTCTCATGCAGAAATGAAAGCAGCAAAATGTGAAATCTGTCTTAAAAGGCTTGTGAGCATAGCTATTCATCTTTACCTGTTTTTCTGGAGTTGGAAAAGTCTTGAGTATCACGGAAAGAACAGTTGCCAAGACATATCTGCTAAACTCCTCACAGAAGATCTGAAAGAGAGATAACACCAGAGCACAATAAATGAAGCATTTAACTTGGCAGAAATAGTGAATTCAGATTAAGTTCCTAATGCGTTCATTGTTTCTGTGAACCTGTCTCTCCAGGATGAGCAGCCTCTTATGCCATCCATGTCCACTGTGCCAGGAGTTCCTTTGGGTGCTCAGATCTTCCACACATCTACCCAGACATGAGATTTTTTCCTACAGGCCAAGTCTGTTTTCTCCATCATGCTAGATGGTCATTGTATCATACATTCCTCACAGTAAATAGGGCATAGACTGGCATTTGGAAACTATAGTAGTATTTGACCTACAGTAAGTTTGAAAACATTGCATAAGATATGAGGCCGTAAAGAGAAGGTTCTGAGTGATCACAGGCCTGAGATGGAGACATGGTGAAATGCTCATTCTAGTAGACTCTAGTAGATCTAGTAGATCTCTGCTAGAGATCAATTCCCTGACTGGTCTGCAGGGACATGCATGAAGTCTCCTGTGGAGACTTCAAGAAGCCATGATGAATTTTTGAGGTATAGTCCTGGTGTGCATACTGATGATATAATACAAGCTATTCTAGAGCATCTAAAGGAAAATTTCAGTTACACTACCCAGATTACATTGCTTCATTTCAAATGATAGCAAGAAAGACAAAGGATCTGTGTATTTATTCAACCAACTTATGCTGAGTTTCTCCTCTATGCTAGGCACTGTTAAAAGACATTGGAAACACAGTGAAAAAATAGATAAAATCCCTGTCCTCAGGAAGCTTATATTCTGGATTCAGAAGACAGACAACAAACACATCTATGAGCTCAGATGGTCATAAGTTCTATGGAGGAAAATAATGCAGGATAAGGGAGGTGAGGAAGGCTTGGAGGGTGGGAATTATTTTTTTATAGAGGTGGTCAGAGAAGGCTTCTCTGAAAGGCACTATTGGTAGAGACCTGAAGGAATGAAGGAGGGAGCTATGTGGATGACTGGGGAAAGTGTGTTCCCAGCAGAAGGGACAGCTAGTATAAAGGCACAAAGGCAAGAGCTCGCTTGACCTGGTTAAAGAGATCAGTGTGGAGAAATCATGTAGACCCTCATTAAAGAATTTGGTATCTTGGTGTTATTTCAAGCCATGATGAAAGATGAGATCGTCTTGAGATTCGAGTTTAGATGGAAAAGAGAAGTGGTCTGAGGTCTAAGGCACATCAGTGTTTAGACTGGGCCTGAAATATCTTGTCTCCAAACTAAGGGGGATGAACTAAATCAGTGGTTCTTGGACATTTTAAGATGTAAGACATTCTCCAAAATAAGGGGGATGGACTAGATCAGTGGTTTTCAGACATTATAAGTGTAAGACATTAATTTTCACCTAGAGCCATAGGCCAATAAGTCCCTTATCTACCTTAAGATATTATATGGGAATTCAAGAGAATGAATGAGCAGATAGATCACTTACCAAGCTTCTCTGTAGAACAAAGGTAATAAAATAGATCCTTCCACTTTGGAGGCAATGAAGAGGGTCTGTAAGGAAACTTTTGGAGAGTATTTCCATTAACAGGCTGGGATTGAGAGACTTTTTGTGGGAGACGTTTTGACATCAAACTGCCTATCCTCATGGTAAGCCTCAGCCAATGGGTGTCTGGACCAATGTCCAGCCTCAGCCCTGCTGCTCCTTCACTCCTTAGCCTCTATCTTGATTTTCCCATGCGTGGCTCACCATCCCCATCCTGGGCCTAATGTTTCCAGCAAACACTTCTAAAAAGGAAATCATGGTTTGGCTTGGTTTTCTAAGCAGATGAAGTAGGAAGTAAAGATCAACTTGTAACTGTTAGGTGTCCCTAACAGTCATTTAAAATGCCAGAAGCTGAGAGGGACTGACAGAGCCAAGTGTGTCGCAGCTTTCGCCGGAACATCAGCGTGGAGGACGTGATGTCGGGGCTCTCCCGCCAGCTGCCCTGGGCCCCCGCCTGCCTGGCCGCGCTCTGTGTGCTGGCTGTGGCTCAGAACACCTCCCAGGGCCCGAACGAGACTACAATTACTACTTCAGCGACCACCAAGATAGTTCCCAAGCCGGTGACGACTCTAACGCCGGTCCCCACGCCAGCACAAGATATCTGTGAAAACCTCAACAGCTGTGTTTCCTGTTTTAATGCTAGCCTTGATTCTACTCCCTGCTTTTGGATAGAATGTAGACAAAAACTACTGTTCCCATAATTCAACAGTTAGTGATTACCAGGTGGTGAATAACACAGAATCCTGTTCTGGATCTGAGCCCACTCCAGTGCCAACCAATTCTACAGCTAAAACCACAACTCTGCCTTCCTCTTCTACAGCTACCACCACAACTACTACATCAGGTACAACTAACACCACTTTAACTCCGACTTCACAACTTGGGCGAAAGTCTACCTTTGATGCAGCCAGTTTCATCGGAGGAATTGTCCTCGTCTTGGGTGTGCAGGCTGTAATTTTCTTTCTCTATAAATTCTGCAAATTGAAAGAACGAAACTACCATACTCTGTAAACAGACCCATTAAATTAACAAGGACTGGTGTGTAACTCACTGAAACCAAAATATTGTCTTTCAAGATGTCCCGCGTGGAAGACGCTATTCCAGGATCTTTAAATTTTCAAAGGATGCATATAGGATATTGTGGAGCATCGTCCTTGAAGAAAAATCACTTCAATCATTTTGCTCAACAGGAATATTTAAAATATTCTGCATGAATCCTTGTGGCTGTCTTCTTTTATTTTAAATGGCTGTTGCTGTGGGATTGTGTTCTCTCCTCTTGACATACCAAATGTAACTCTGTAAGTGATGGAAACATTGTCCTGCGCAGACAACCTCAT